>NC_142931.1:108270503-108280503 GCF_046866305.1 Octopus bimaculoides
TCGACCACGGTCAGAAAATAAAGCAAATATGAACTCATCAGAGAATATGATTCTCTCCGAAAATGCTAGTGACCTGTCCACCATCTCAATCTTTTTCCGCTTGATATTGACTGGTTAAATAAGTGGCTTCCTACTAGCTGCTCTGTCATAGTAACCAAGTTTGTGGAGATATCTGGCCGCTGTTCTGATACTGACATCAACATCTCTTGTTATGTCAGAGGCCTTGCAACGAGGATTATCAGCCACATTTCTCTGAACAAAGCGAAGGGTTGGTCCTGTCAGAGAACCCTGGTCGATCTACGCAAAGTGATGTGGACTCCATCCCCTCTCTGGTGAATTGCATAATCACTCTATTAACTGTAGAAAGTAGGCTCCCAATGTTTTCTGCGAATTTTCGTTGACTAAGTCCACCTTCAGATTGACCCAGAATACGGCCGCTTTGAAATGCGGACAGTTCCAGGGTTTCTTTTGTACGTGGCAGGATTAAACAGTCACATATAGAACCTGAAACATAAAATGTCAATTAGTAAAATATATAAACCTCTTTTAAAATAAGCATAAAGCGATGTAGTATGAGTTGTCTATTTACATTTGTCATGTCTGTGTGTATGTATATCATTTGTCTTGCCCTTTTACAGTCTGTTGTGTCGCAAAATTTTTATAAATGTAATATAATTTTAATCTTCGGATTTTTGTAATATGCTAGACCACTGCTTTTAATTGATTAAATATCAATTTCTACCCTTATTAATAAATTTTAAATAATGATGTTCTCAAACCGGTAACTTAGCTGCAAAAATTCCTTAACTGCAGAGTTATTTCCGGACTTAGCGCTCCTGATTGAAGACATTTGAAAAGATACACTGAATGTAATATGTAGAACTCTACACGTCCCCCCTTTCGGGTGGACGTCCTGTGTCTAGTTCTGGAAATTATATTTTATAAATCGAAAGACTACGCTTATGATCCTGCAGATATTTACTTATGTAAATATTAACAGGTGAAACCATGTTACGTAGGTTAATCGTTTTTTTATTATTTAGTAATTTTTGATTTGTCTTGCCCTTTTACAGTCTGTTGTGTCGCTAAATTTTTACTGAGAACATATTCTTCGTGTTTAGATGATTCGGCATCTATTTCTAGCATATAGGAGTCCACTTTTGCTGGTCATTCCTCTTATTTTTGTATGTAATATAATTTTAATCTTCGGATTTTTTTAATATGCTAGACCACTGGTTTTAATTGATTAATATCAATTTCTACCCTTATTAATAAATTATATATATATATATATATATATATATATATATATATATATATATATATAGAAAGATAGATAGATAGATAGATAGATAGATAGATAGATAGATAGATAGATAGATAGATAGATAGATAGATATATGCATGTATATGTATATATGTATGTATGTATGTGCAAATTTGTATATTTTATGTGTGTATTCTCATGCATATAGTTGCATATCTAGACATGCTCACATATATTTAAATGATAAACTTCTGGAATATTTTACAGATTTTTTACAGTTCCTTTCTGGTTTTGAGAAGCCTAATTTCTCAAGATTGGCATTTAGGCAGTGTGTTACATATCCCAAGGCCCCAGTATTTACAGGTATAAACCTAAACTTGTAATCTGGATAGAGTAACTGCAGATTTCTCAATAGTTCAGCATAGGTGTTCAGTTTTTCACTGATCTTCAGATTTATGATAGCATCTACTGGGCATCTAATTTCCACAACTGTGCACAGTTTCTCTTCTCTATCCCAAACCCTTATATCATGTCTGTTGTATTTACATTTTATTGAAGTCCTCACTAGTACATACCATCAGTATTCCTTATTATAATGAGTGGCTATGGCTTCTACTATATTATGTATTCTTATTTCTTCATGACATTTTCGGACAACTGCTTGTGGGTGATATCTTCTGTGTGAACTCCAAAAAGGCTACATTGGTTGTCACACTTTACGGCTTTATCTGCATCTCTGATTGATATTTCCTGTTTCTGGATTGCAAACGTATACCCTTCAAAGTGGGCGGTAGTAATCCGGCTATTGGTCCATGTTAAACTGCTTTGATGATCGATGTTACTGTCATCACGGTGCTTTCTAGGAACATATCCACGCATAGTCTTCTGCTCATATAGGCTCATGTATATATGTATGTATGTATGTATGTATGTATGTATGTATGTATGTATGTGTGTGTACATATAGACACACATACACGTAACACACGTAATATATTTTAGTAAAATATATTTCCATCGAAATGTTGGAGCAGTGATACATTATTACTCGTAGATAATTATCAGTTATACAACTGAAAGAAAATAGACATCAGAAGGAAAAAGTATATATCGAACAACACCCACATGTGAACAACTGGAGAATGTTATTAGATTACAGTAGCTCGTTATATTGCATTATAGTGTAAAGTAAGCATAACTCATACTATACATATATCTGGCATTCCACATTTTAAAACTAAAACAAAAAATAAGTGCTAATGTATAATGTGAAATTTCGAAACTTATGTATTCGGAGAAATATAAGAAATTTAAGGAAATCTTATACGGCATGTGAATTGTATGTGTATGTTATTATGAGAGCTAAGAGAATTACAGGAAAAGAAAACTATACTTTAATGCACTGCGTCATACATATTAAGTCATTTATTATATGTATTTATTTTATTATTATTCTATTCTTGTTCAATTTCAATGTTACACATTAAGAATTTCGTTTAAACATACATTCAATTACACACACACATATATACACGGTAGACGAAAACTGGAAGAAGCTCGTCGTATATATATATATATGTGCGTGTGTTTGTGTTTGTGTTTGTCCCCCCACCCCCCACCCCAACATCACTTGAAAACCGATGCTGGTGTCACCGTAACTTAACGGTTCGGCAAAAGAAGCAGCTGGGATAAGTACTATGTTTGCAAAGGGTAAGTTCTGGGGCCGATTTGCTCGACTAAAGGCAGTACTCCAGCATGGCCGCAGTCAAATAACTGAACTAAATAAAAGAATAAAAGAATACACACATACATACATACATACATATATATATGTATATATATATATATATGTGGCGGGGGGTGTATAGAAAATATTCTACAGTTATATTCATAATTATAATCAGGTATCAGCTAAGTGCCTCACGACGTACTAAATTAGAAATAGACGCTAATGTCTTTTCGACTACTATAAAATTATAAAATTAAAGTTAAAATTAAAATTATTAATATATATATATATATATATATATATATATATATATATATATATATATATATATATATATATACAGGGGTTGAACGAAATAATGGAAACACCTAGCATCATAGCATCATAATGTCAAAAGTTTGTTTATTTTTATGTTTTTTGATTTATTATCAGTGTTGCTTAATATTTTTTGCTGAAATTGCTGTTTCTTTTCAGATATCATCAGTAAAAGGTAATTAAAATTCATTAAAATGCCAGATCTATCGGACTTTCAAAGAGGTCAAATTGTTGGCAGACGCTAGCGTGACGAAAACAGCCGAAATGTTTGTTGGATCAAGAAGTACTGTCGCGAAAGTAATGACAGCCTTTTAGAAAGAGGAAAAAACCTCATCATCGAGACAAAACTCTGGAAGAGAGCTTAATGACCACCTCGAGAACCCAGTTTCCACAAAAATTGTTCGCTGGGTGCTGCACAAAGCCGGGTTTCACGGGTGGGGATGGGTTCTGCAATCAGAAAACCACTACTTTCAAATACAAACGTTGCAAAGCGTTTAGAGTGGAGTAAAAACCTTCAGGATTGGTCTCTAGAGCAGTGGAAAAATGTTAAATTCCTCGGACGAGTCATACTTTACCTTATTTTCAACCACCGGCCGAGTATACGTGTGGAGGCCGCCAAAAGAGGCATTTGACCCAGACTGCCTTCTTTCAGCTGTTAAATATGGAGGAGGATCTGTGATGATCTGTGGTGTTATATCTGTGATGATCTGGGGTGTTATAATCCGCCGGCCCAATGGTTTATCTCTATGGTAGAATTAATAATCAAGACTATTTAAGCATTTTATCTGATCAAATTCATCCTATGGTTGCAGAACTGTTTCCGGAGGGAAACGCAATCTTTCAGGATGATAATGCACCAATTCACACAGCCAAAGTTGTTACTGAATGGCACGAAGAACATTCTAGTGACGTTGAACATTTATGGTGCATTTTATAAAAACAAGTAAGAAGTCGATATCCTCCACCATCATCACTACAAGAATTGGAAACTATTTTAGCTAAAGAATGGACAAAAATGCCTTTGGAAACAATTCAAACTTTGTACGAGTCTACACCTCGTAGAATTCAAGCTGTAATTACTTGTGTTTTCTAAAATGCACCATAAATGTTCAACAATACTGAGATCTGGGGACTGTAGTGGCCAGATAAGGTGTTCAACTTCACTAGAATATTCCTCGCGACAATACTAGAATAAATTTGTTTGAAATTTTAAGGTGTTGACAACTGTTGTCAACACTCCTGTCAAAGCGTGGGACAATGAAGACTGCTAAAATGCAAGAAAGTATACTAGTCCCTTAATACTCAACACTTAATATTCAATATTCAATATTCAATATTTCCATCTATTCAATAAGACAATAAATACTTCATTTCATTTTACTGAATATATTATATATATTATATATTCTATATCCTACATTAATATTATAAGAATATAAATAAAGCATAAAAAACAGACAGCTTTGGAATTCCTTTGAATAATATATATATATATATGTGTGTGTGTGTGTGTGTGTGTGTGTGTGTGTGTGTGTGTGTGTAATTTGTGCACATCCACAAATTAGCATGCACGTCGCTCCAATTTTAGGAGGACATTTGTCATGACCCTAGCTGTATTTTCGTCAACTTATTTTCCCCAGAGGCACCAGCGAATAGCGGTAAAGATGATTTTTTAACCAAAACTTTTGAGAATTTTCAAGTCGGAGAAATCCACCATTGTTTGCAAATATGAATTAAGTCCCCTTCTAGCAACGAGTAAGTTTTTATTTTCCATCGAGGAAAAAAGTGTTTTGTCGATATACGGGCAACACACACATACACACATACACACACACACACACACTCACACACACACACACACGTACGTTCCCCTATTGCATACATGTTTTTTGTACGCATACATGTTCGTGTGTGTGTGTGTGACAGAAGCCATTTATACATAAATATATACATAACAAGCCCTCTCTCCCGTTTTTGTTTCTCAATTACTCACTAAAAGATGAAAGAAAAAATCTGTTATCGCTGTCTCTCTCTCTTTCTCTCTTAACACACTAATAAAACAGCTTCTAATACACACTACACTTTCTCTATGGCACACCCCATAAAGCACGCGCACACACACACACACATACACACACACACACACACACATGGGTTGTGCAACACAGAAAGTGTAGTGTGTATGAGAAGTTGTTTTGTTAGTGTGTGTGAAGAGAGAGAGAGAGAGAGAGACAGACAGACAGACAGACAGACAGAGAGAGACAGAGAGAGACAGAGAGAGACAGAGAGAGAGCGATAGATAACAGATTTATTTATTTCCTTTTTTTAGTGAGTGATTAACAAACAAAAAGAGAGGGGTTGTTATATATGCATGTATATGTGAATGGCTTCAGTCACACACACGAACATCTATGCGTACAAAAAACATGTATGCGTACAAAAAACATGTATGCAATAGGTGCACGTACGTGTGTGTATGTGTGTTGCCAATATATATATATATATATATACTTGAGACTTAGTTGTGATCTAAACATATCCGCTTCTGACACAGAGGATCGGGAGCCCTTTTGAGCATTCTATTTTCCTTGCTGGAAGGGTTCCCATCCCATGGTCAAAGGTTAGATGATGGGGGTGGTGTTTTCAAAGGTCTGGCATGTGCAGCCTGATCATCTCTGCCGATCAAACTCCCAACCCATGCGCTCCCGTCGCGACACTGATTCTGCAGAACTGGGCTGAGTGTGAAAACCAACTTTAAAGTATAAATATAAATGTTTTTGAATCAGCAATTTTGTGTTCGGTTAAGTCCTATTTGGGGTGCAAAATCAATAAACTGATTCCTTATGAGGTTTTCCATTTAACCAGGATCAAAAAAATCAATGAACCAATTTCTTATAGGATTTCCCAATAAAATTGGCTACAACCCATTTTCAAACATAACTTTTTCCCATTTTGATGTATTTTGTTCAAACTTGATGCCACCATTACTTAAGACTCATAGGATCTTTGAATGCTTTAAATTCTATCAAAACGAAAAAAAATAATAAAATAAAAATCGATGAGTGGAAAAAATCGATAAAACTATTCCTTATGGGATTTCCCAATCAAATTTCCTGGAACTCATTTTCAGCCAAAGTTTACCAATTTCAACGGATTTCACTCAAATTTGACGTCGACGTTACTTAGTGTGGTTTGAAATAAAGAGCTTGATAAGCGTAATAATCATAACTTAATCCCGGGCAAAGCCGGGCTATACTGCTAGGATATATATATATATATATATATATATATATATATATATATATATATATATATATATATATATATATATATATATAATATTATTAGGGACATAATCCAGAATTACAGGTAAAAAACTCAATTAAAATCAATTTATAAAAAATTAAAATTAAATTGAGCCTTATAGATAAAGTATATATAAAACATATATAGTTTTAGGGAAAATAACCAATTTTCAAGAACTCATCGATGAAAATCCACTATCACATATAGAAAAATTAATAATTAAAAGCACAATAAATGAGTATAATATAAAGTAAAGTAAATATCATAAGATAAATATAATAAAAAGATTACACGTGTTTCATAACCAATTTTCAAATAGAAAAGAAATTTAAATCGATTAAAATCAATTGAAATTATCGAAAATAAGTTCTATTCAAAAATATAGCTACTCGTCAGATCGTAAGTAGAACAATAATTAGATATATATCTCAACCAACAATAAGTACCAAATGAATTAATATGAAATACTTATTATATAAAGATAGAAAAATTATTTAAAAAATATCATAATATCAAAATAATAACCATTCAATAATCATCCCTTCATCCATAATAATAACATGTATATTATATACAAAAAACATCTTACCTAAATTATCATTGTTTTAAATACAAGTTGAACGAAGTTTAAGTTTAAAATAATAATGAAGATAAAATTAGTACATATTTAACCGGTGTAATAGTTATATATATATATATATATATATATATATATATATATATATATATATATATATATATATATATATATATATATATATATACTTTACAGAAAATAATGAAAGTTCATGAACTCATCCATGAAAATCCATAGTAACATATAGAAAATTTTAATAAGTAAATACACTAAAAAGAACTATAATAAAATACAAAGTAATAATCTTAGAATTAAATGGAAAGCCTACTATAATAATAATTATAATATTTCTAATAATAACGATGTAGATAATTCAAATTATATTAATTCACAATTTAAATCTAGAAAAGAACCCTCGTATAATAGGGATTTACAGATTTTAAAGGATAATATTTGAAAGGTGGTGAAAAATTTTAAATTTCATAAGTACCCAAATATACATAATGATTATTTAAGAAATCTAGCTATCAAAATTAAACAAATGAGAAATAAGGATGGAATTATAGTACAATCAGATAAAACTAGGATCCTGTATAAACTAGATGTCAATTTATATCATTACCTTTTAGAGAAAGAAATTAATAAGAATATGAAATTGTTCCGGAAAATATTTTATATTCGATAAATAAGGCCTCTAAATTAATAATGATGAAATATGAGTTAGATAATAAGACTGAGCCTTATGTACCTATGCACCCTAGAATTACTTTGAAAGACCAAAAGGATAATTTTTATTCTGACCCTAAAGTTAGGCTTATTTGTCCTTGTAAGTCAGATCTAGGTAAATTAAGTAAGATCATTTTAGATAAATACATCAATAGATTAAATGATACTAATTGCCTTAAATTATGGAATAGTACTATAGATACTCTAAAATGGTTTAAGAATATTAAAGACTAAAATATAGATATATATTTATTCAAATAGATATTGATAATTATTATTCCTCTATTAATGAGATTGTACTTAATAAGGCACTAATTTATGCAATGAAGAAGGTAGGTATGATTTATGATGAAGTTAATGTAGTTAAAATAGCTAGAAAATCGTTGATTAAATATAATAATAAGTTGTGGGTTAGGAAAGATACTAGGAACTATTTTGATATACCAATGGGGGCACCCGATTTAGCACAGGTAACTGATTTAGTAGGTATTTATTATCAGAACTTCAACTTGAAAACTTAAAATTGGAGGGTGGTTTATATAGGGATGACGTCTTATTACTAAGAATTGCACCAATAGAACACTAGAATTATATAAGAAGAGAATATATAGTGTTTTTAAAAAGAAATGGATTAAAGATTACTATATATAATGAGAACTATAATATAAATTATTTAGATGCTAATTTTAACTTATCAACAGGTAATACCCAAACTTATAATAAGGTTAATGAAAATATTAAATATATTCATGAGAAAAGTAATCCCACATCCTCTATTAAGAAATCGTTAACATTTACTATAGGTAAGAGAATATCATTACTTTCACCTAATTTAGAGATCTTCGAAAAACATGCACCTTATTACAATAAAGCGCGTCGTGAGGCAGGATATTCTAATGATATTCAATTTTTTAATAATCCGAAGTATAATTATAATTTTAATAGTAATGATTATAATATTAATGATCCATTTAATAAACATAACCTTTATAATTATGATAAGGTCTATTTAGGTAATTATGGTAAGAACTATAGGTATTATGATAATAAATTACATAAAGATCATTGTAATGGACACAGTAATAGATTTAAATTTAATTCTTTTAATGATAATAATAATTTTACTAATATAAAAAATAAATATAATAACATCTATATTAAGAACAAACTTTGGCTAATCATTCCATAAGGCGTTCAAGTTAAAACTAATATTATTCAAGAAATTTTAAACGTAACTGATAATAAAAAAATATTGTAATTTCTTTTCTAGTAATAATTTGGGTGTAGGGTATTCTACTACTAATAATGTAGATAACATTAACTCTTCTTTTAATAGATTTAAGTTATATAAGTATTACAAATATAAATTAAATACTTATTCTAATAATAATAATAATGAGGACCAGGATATAATTAATAGTACATGTAGAGAAAAGACTAAATGTAAATTTAATAATAAATGTAATTTGAAAGATGTCGTGTATAAATGTATAGTGACTTTAATGGACGGGAATAAACTTAATGGTAATAATTTAAATAAGTTTTACATAGGATCAACTTCTAATAAAATTAAATTACGGGTGGCTCAACACATACATTCCTTGAAGAATAAAAATTTGTTTAAATTCTACTGGCCTTAGTAGATATATTTGGGAAGTTAAATCTAAAAATACTAAGTACATTTTATATTGAGAGATAGTTTGTAAGGAAAAATCCTATCGTATAGGTAATAATTTTTGTAAGTTGTGTACTAACGAATGTAACGAGATATTATTAAATAATAATAATAATACTTTGATTAATTCTCTTGATGAACGTAAACTAAATGTAGACATAAATTACATTATTTATATAAGTTTAGCTAACTGTGCGTGTGTATATATATATATATGCGTGTGTGTGTGTATGTGTGTGTGTGTGTGTGTGTGTGTGTGTGTGTGTATGTCTGTATGTGTATATATATATATGTGTGTGTGTGTATATACTATTCCTACTTTAATAATTGCAGTAGTTATAATTTATATTTATTATTTGTGCATTTATTAGCACGTAAATATTTTTAGTGATTTTCATGAATTAA
>NC_142931.1:108285503-108325503 GCF_046866305.1 Octopus bimaculoides
CGTTTCGGTTCCTTAATGTGAAGTAAGTTAGCTTACATTTAAGTATATGTTCTTGTCGCAGAAAACTTTCCGTCACTTTCAACATTTGAAGAGACTATTCGCATTTAATACCATGCGAGCATATTCACAGACACAGACACACACACGTACATATATATATATATATATATATATATATATATATATATATATATATATATATATATATATATATATATATATATATATATATATATACATTTTTATTTGTATATATGTGTGTCTATATATATACTGGGTTGGGTCATAATTATTGAGGCTTTTTTTTTCAACAAATTTAATTCAACAAAATCAATAACAATATTTAACAAAAATATCTTTAAATGACGGTCTGAGAAGCAGTATTTGAAGTAGATGGTGAATATGCTCTGTATTAATCATTTAAAGCTGTTTTTGTTACATGTTATTAATGTTTTTGTTCAATGAAATTTGTTGAAAAAATGCCACAATAATCATGCACCAACCCAATATATATATATATACATATATACACACACACACACACAGAAAAATTGATTATATATGATATATAGTATATGATAACTATAACATACACACACATACGCACATGCATGCTTACCCCTCACGCGCATATATATATATATATATATGCGTATATATACGGCCACACACATGCGTACATAACTTTCGAACTGGTACGTGTTTAATAAGCTCCCTCATTTGCAAGAGTGTATTGAAATATTTATATCATGAACTTGTTCCTTTAGCTTTCTAAAAACATCGAAAGAAATTTTTTAATTCACGTTTCCTATAGGAAATTATTACTGAGTGGGCATTTTCGTTTATCTACAATGCATTTTCAAGATCGGCTGGTGATATGATCACTGGTTTCACTGAGTTTGTGGAGGTTAGATGTGGCACAGTCCTGGTCACAATCGTCAGAGTAGCAAGACATTGAGATCTAGACAATAATTCTACTGAATATTTTAATGTTGTTTATGTAATGGAAGAAAATGTATATTCTATATATTCATATAAGGTAAGCACTGCTTACGTGTCCGCAAATTTCTCTACAATTGGCAATGCTCTCTGGTTGCACAATCAGACTAATGGTTGCAGGAAATGACCTATAGTTACCGAGCTAAAATTATTTCCTTGTATTTATTGTTGTTGTCATTGTTGTTGAGATGTTGATGGTGGTGGTGGTAATATCACGTCTTCCGTTTTGCTGGACACAAAAATAAATGAGGTGATTTGTGTTACCACACAAGTGACACCTCTGTATTTTGCCTTCAACGAACGTGTACTTTTGAGACGTCTAGTAGATTAATCAGGCCCGGTATCATTTCCATGATTAATTTGTACGTCTGTATAAGAATTTCTGCGCCTTGATCTAAACACTTCTGTTTCTGAACCTTATGTGCCTGCAGAATACAAGTCTTCTCTTCCATATCGGAAAAATCCCTCATCATCAACCAGCAGATGTCGATTTTGGTAGGCACGTTGCTTTTACTTATTTTAAAAGTTCTACAGCCAAGTTACATCTGTAGGAGGACCAGTTTCGTCACACGTTAGAGTGGTTGTCGACTGCTTTCTTGTCTCATTTATTATGGCGAATATCACCTCTACAGTTCCGAATTTCTTTCCTCTGGCTAAAGGTGTATTTGTGTTCCACATTTGTCTAATACAATTTTCGGTTTGCTGGTGTGCTGCATATTCTATTTCTGCCTCCTTTTTGGCCCTATAGTTTGTATATGAATGTGCCGTAGATTTGTGCTGGACAGATCTTTGTATGTTCAGCATCATGTTTCGGCTATATTTCTCCAACATACTTTTCCCACTTTTTAGTTCATGTCAATAAAAATTTACTCGCTCATTTGAAGTATCACGTCGGTTAAACCGCTAAAGCTAAATTTACAAGATTCATTGTCGTTGTTTGTCGAATTGGCGTTAATAGTGTTGGCGGCGATGGAAGTAGTGATAGCAGATGTTTTGAATGGAAAATTAGTTTCTTGTTTTTTGTTCTGTGGCCTCATTTTCGTTGTTTTTCTATTTGTCTTTTTGTCGTTGCTGTTGTTCTTTATATCTTTTTGAGATGACGTAAAGAGGGTTGGTGTGGTGGTGTTGTTTCACGTTCTTTTACATTGTTTTCCTTATTTGTACATCGCCTGTTGACTGCAGTATTACGCTGAAGAGAGAAGCTATTTTTATAATAGCTGTTCGGGCCGTCATCACTTATTTCGATATGGGAATCAATGTAGATTCCTTTTTTCAAAAATATGGAGTTTTCAATAATAAATTTTAAAATTCGCCCTTCAAGGGCCAATTTTTCGTAAAGCCAGCTCGATCTTAGGAAAAATGCATATACCAAACTTTGAAATAAAACTTACGAGATGCGAACAAGAGACTTCTCCTTCCAAATAAATATAATAATATTTTCCACTATAAGCACAAGGCCTGAAAATTTTGGGGGAGATAGTAAGTCGATTACATTGACCCCAATGTTTAACTGGTATTTATTTTATCGAATCCCGAAATGATGATAGGCAAAGTCGACCACGGCGGAATTTGAACTCAGAAAGTAAAGACGAGCAAAATACAGCTAAACATTTTGTTCGGCATGCTAACCATTCTGTTAACTTACCGCCTTAATATAAATGTAATAATAATAATAATAATAATAATAATAATAATAATAATAATAATAATAATAATAATAATAATAATAATAATAAGAAGAAGAAGAAGAAGAAGAAGAAGAAGAAGAAGAAGAAGAAGAAGAAGAAGAAGAAAGTGGGCTGGTCGAATCTATCTAGTACTTAGCTGCTACTTATTTCATCAAACCAGAAAGGATGAAGACTAAGTCGATTGTGGTGGTTGCATTCAGAACGTAAAGATGGACGAAATGCCGTTAAGCATTTTATCCGACGGCAGCTCATCGCTATAACAATAAACATGATTCTGCCAGCTGATCATACTATAACAATAAAAATGATAAGCAGAAGTGCAAGAAGAAGAAGAAGAAGAAGAAGAAGAAGAAGAAGAAGAAGAAGAAGAAGAAGAAGAAGAAGAAGAAGAAGAAGAAGAAGAAGAAGAAGAAGGGTCATCGTGTTACCAACTGGATGTGTTTACTATCACTTTGACTTCAACACATAAACTTCCACAGAATATATATTTAGTATATTTTAACAGCCGTTTTACTAGAACAGCAACAATGCTATAGCAACGAGTAGAGACACGCCTTCTCAAGCTATAGCAGAACAAAGAGAAATACTGCGATAAAAGACGTAGGACATTATGATGAGAATAAACAAATTTAAATGTTGCTCGATGTTAGTTCAAGGCTTTTGTAATTATTTTTCATATCTTACAGCTGATCGATGTAATTATACTGGAAACAACTATTCCCCATCCCGAGTAAAGAATAAAAAATTAGAAGAATATACAGGGTTGGCTAAAAGTCACCCGACAGTAAATCAAAATTCCATAAACACTATCTGTAATTCTGTATTGACTCGAATGGAAAAAATGTGTCACTCAAGAAAGACTTAAGTTTGAACAATTTTCATGATGCCTCATATTTATGTGTTTTTATTAAATTCATACAGTTATTAAACATAAATAAATCTTGGAATTAAATGGCTTTATTTACTATCTGGTGACTTTTGGCCAACCCTGTATATTCAACACATTGAGTAACAGAGGATATTGTTTGACGAAATTAGAATTCGACGTGACATGAAACGTTCGGTGGAGCAAAGGAATATTGAACAAAATTTCAAAACCTGCTTTTTTTTAATCTTAAAAGGATATATTTGAAAACTTATCTTTATCCAAGGAAAGAAAGAGAGCTTAATTCATAATCTTTCCCATTGAAATTTAAGTTGAAAGGTGTGACACAGAGGATTCCAAGTGTTGTAGAGACAAATAGCCGCCTGATAGTTAAGTTTGTGTAGTTAAGGTATGTGGTGCACTTGTATTTTGCCTTCATTTCTTTCAGATTCTTTTCTCTTTCTTAATTTATTATGTTTTGTTATTTTTTGGTTGTGCTGTTAATTCACTTTAATTTTGAAAATGGAATCTGCAACAGTAAAAACATACAGTTGGAACTCTTCAGCCATGAATGGAAGGAAGAGAACAGAATTAAAAAAAAAAGAATTTGTAAAGAAGAAAATGACGTACATGAGAAATTCTGAACAGGAATATGTAAACGCTTATACAAACAAAAGAGTCAGTAAAGTATTATAGAACCACAAATTTCTTCACATGAAGAAATTTGTGATTCCCTAAAGCTGGAGGAGTTTCCCAGGAGTTTCGAAAATATTTTATTCTTTGTGGCAGCTGAGTAATTATGATGATCAGACGTGATATATTATGCATATTAAAATTTGTATGTAGACATGCCATTGAACGAACTTATAAGAAGCAAGGTGCAAATCAAAAAAGTAACTTTAAAATATACTGTACTAGCTGTTTTTCCAGGTTTCACTCGGGCAGTGTAGTGCATTTGGTTAAAGGCTATTTCCTATGTATATTTTGAATAATAAAAAGAACTAAAAATAACAAACAAAAATTCCCAAAACAAAAAATAGTAAGAACAACCCCAAAAGAATACGATGCTAAGGATTTTGCGGGTCGATATTGTAAAACTAACTTCACGTGTGTACCCATAGCTCCATGTAGTCACGGAACCTTATTTGTGGTATAACCTCGCCTTAAAAGAAAAATATATGGTAGTGCACTTGTTGTATTGGCGACACAAGAATGTTAATCGAAACTGTTCAAGATCAATCATAGGTTGGACGTTCATGTACACTGATTAGAATTGTGAATTTCAATTATTGAAAACGCGTTCCCGGATGGATACAATTGTGCAGAGTCCATTTGTCTCAATATGGAAAAGCTGTTTGAATGTCGACGTTTGAACACATTTGTAACTGAAGTTAAAAAAACATAGTAATTAGAAAGAGCGTAAGCTATAGACTTTTTTTTTTAATGCACAAAAAATTGAAATTATTTTTTGTCTGTGCCTCTGATTAAAATTTTCGAAAAACAAACGCAGCCACATTACTTGGAAAAAAATAATCTTTATTGTGCTGGTTTTTCGTAACGTAAAATTTCGCGCATGGGAAAGGCAACAAAATCGCCCCTCCTCACTTTGAATGGGATATTCCTATCTTAAAAAGTAATAATCGATTATCTCGGTAACCATGGGAGTTGGAGGGCAATAAAAATCTCCTGAACGTGAGCGGACCATGCTGCCGCTCTGTGCTGAATTTCACGCGATTCCACTGCACCGTTCTCGAGTGAATCTGCCGATACTCAATCAATCAATCAATGAAGCAAGCAAGCAATCAAGAACACTGCAATTTATAGTATAGATTATCTGAAAGTGTAGTTCATCAAATCTGTAGGAAAGCATTTCTAGGTATTCATGAACTATCAAATAAAAGCGTATGGAATGCAGTAAGAAAAAAAAAATGAACAAGGAGAAGGATCTAAAAGGGAAAAATATATCAAGAAATAAAATAAACAAAGTAAAGCTGAATAGAGTGACGAAACACGTTGAAAATTTATCTACATTCACAAGTCATTGCTCACGAGCATATTCTCCTAATAGGTTATTCTTGACTTCAGGTCCTACTAATTGAATCAAGAGTTTGTACCAGGATTATAATGTGTGTATGTTAGATAACAGTCCTGAAGAGGAAATTGTAAGCATGGATTATTACAGAAAAATGTTGATGTCGCAACATAATATAAACATTCACCAACCAAAATCTGATATTTGTAAAACCTACGACAAATTTAAAGTTTCTATTGAAAATGCGTATGATGTGGAATCGTAGAATTCCATTGGACAAATATTAGATGTTTACGTGGATACAGCCAGCGATGCCAGAAATCTGTTGAACTCGTTCAAATCAAATGATGCCCCTAGTGTATTAGCAATCTATGAAAACGTATTGCAAGCTTCACACCAAGAGTGTACTCTGATATAGCTTATTATAAATCTAGGTTATAGACGTACAATTTGAGTCTCTTCAACCATACAATGAATCAACCAATCATGTAATTGCTGGAAGTTGCATACACCAATATATTAGGAAAAATAGCGACTGTGAGGTTAGAGAACTTTGTATGTATTTTCAGAAAAAACAAAAATATGAATTTAGATCTGATGTACTTAAAAAAAGTCTCTCTTGAACATTGCTCCATATTGAAAACATTTATCTACTTGCTGATCACACGATAGTACTCTGTGATATTCAATGGCCAAATTAAGCAAAATATGAAAAAGTATTACAGTAATGTCATTTATACCGAAAAGGATTATGTTACAGCAATAACTATTGCTGTTTCGCATCACTTTCTATTTGTAGAAACGAAACAGAGCAATTTTCTTGAGGTTGATGTCCTGAAATTATGCATTGTGAAGAAGAAATCAGGAGCTGCTGAGTCTACTGATGCAAGAAATTTAATATTTGATTTTAAAAGCATACGTCATTGCCACTGCTTATCATACAATCTCTGATAATTAATATCCTGTCAGATTGCATAGAGGCAAAAAAATTTATAATGCCAGTTCATTCAACCTATCCTAGCATACACGCGAAATGAACTGTTACCAATATAAAAAAATGGAAGACCTCAAAGAATTGACACTTTTGATGACAACAAATGCAGCGAATCACTATCAGAATTAGTAAACAGAGACCCTGCTGAATCAAGTACCACAACATTGGGCGACGATGTAAACAACGAATTACACTAATAATATAAATATATATAAACAGATAGATATAAATACGGAATTTTCTGTTAATATATCCATGTTTGATAATGCATTCTATTTCCTAAACAAACAAATCTATAAGCTAGTTGTAAATTAAAAAGATATGATTTTTAAAAATTCAATTGTGTTTTTGTCTCAATGCATCAACACTTATTATGCAATAATAGATCACATACATACGTATAAATAAACAATTCACTAAATCACAATAACAACAAAGCTGAAACATCCACATTGTTTGTAAAACTTCAAACGGCTTTTGATGCAAAGTTGTAAAATGTTAAATGTTTCCTTCTTCCACAGAACACTTCACATAAACTGATATAAATTATCTGTGAATAGAAGAAATTTTAGCAGCTTTGTTCATGGTTGTAATGTTAAAAGTGACAATAAGCATAAAAACAACAATGTCAATAATGTAGAAATAACTAATACCATACATCATAATTCCCTACGATATCATTCTTTTATTAGTGCCAGAATATTTATCCTGCATTGCTATAAGAATTTTATCACATTCTATAGGACAAAACAAAATGTAGCAGTACTAATGAGGGCTTACGATATACTATTTACATAGGACTGACTTAGCTAAACTAAATTTTTAAAAAACTCATATGAATATTATAGTCGTTTAAAAACTCTTATCTAATTGATGGTTCCTATAAACAATTAATAATGAAGCTCAGTATAATAAAGCGTGAATATCTATTGATGTAAGGGAGTTAAACGTTTCCCCATATGCTTGCATTCTCATAACAGAAATATCGTGTTAATACAGAATGTACCGTTGCAAAAGATAAATGTAACCAATACAGAATAGACGATTAGGAGAATGGGGGGAAAAGTGAAGAATAGATAATCTATGTAGGATGCATAGTAACGTACTCCAGGTGATTAGGTGATTAGAAACTTCAGAAAAAAAAAAACAAAAATAAAAAAATTCCTTCTATCCAATACGATAATAAGATATAATCCAAACACTGAACAACCACGACTGCAAAGGAAATACTTAAAGCTAGCCAAAACTGACTATGCAGTAACAGCAGAGAAGTAGGTGTTGCGACAAAAAAGTAAACTTTTAAAACGAAGATAAACATAGCTAACATATGGTAGATTGTGCAGTAACAACAGAAATTGCAACCACAAGACAATATCTAATCCATGATTTGTTTTAAATAGTTGTGGAGGCTAGTAGAACCCAGGTATTGGCAACGTTCCAAATAATATTTGAGATAGTGAGATAGTAAACAGCCAAATAAAGTCAACCTTCAAAACTATTTTGAAGAATTCATACCATATAATCAGGTCTTCAAGAATTCACACACACACACACACACACACACACACACACACACACACACACACACACACACACACACACACACGCACACACACACACACACACACACACACACATATACATATATATATATATATATATATATTATAAACACATGCATGCGCGTTTGTGTGTGAATGTGTGCGTCTTTTTAAACAAAGAATTACTTCCTGTATTGAAGATGTAAATACAAATTCTATAAAAAATTGACTGGCTGTTTATAAGCAAAGATCCACTAGATGATACGAAATACGCGTAAAGAATGATTTTACCTACAAGAACGTCACTGATTAGATCTAAGACCACTGGTTTACCAAATGACACCATGGTAAATTTCACTAAAACATCAATAGAGAAGTGGTAGGCAATAGCATCACGCCTCTCGGATATTCCCAATTCACAGTAAATCTGATCTCCATCTCATCCTATACTTGTGACTTTAGAGTCAGTTGATATAAATGCAAAATTTTGGTAATATATGAGAAGATAGAAAATATAGGTCATCTGTTATCATCTATTCATGTTCGACTTTAAATTTCATATTGAAAAGTATCTCAGCTTGACAGTTTCCTCAGTAAATAGAGCAACGTCCTTTTTCATCAGAAAATGCATTCGATTTCAGGCCTAAAATAGCAGCAAAGATAGACATGTTCAGATCAGATAAGTCAGTCAGGGCGAAAGACTCGAAAAGAATATCTTGAATTAGCCTCTATGCCCAGGAATTAAATATTTTTACATAAATAAAAATTAGTTTCGGCTCCAATGAAAAAAAAATGGCCTGAATGAGCTTACACGAGCGACAATACCTGCCACACAATATCACTCTATCACTGCTAGATATTAAACTTAAAAGGAATATGCACAATTCCTACAACGAAGACAACAAATGTAACTTGCACGTTTTACTTTCTGACACAGTATTTCATCATCTTCCTATCAATTTTCACTGTTCTTTTCCTGGGGTGGAGTTTTGATGTAATCCAAGAGAAATTGTTTCTCTTCACTTGTCTCAGCTGTTCTAAGCTAGGTTTTCTTTTCCTCTTTGCTTTTTACTGAGCCTTTGGTGATTTGCCACTATAATTATTGCTTCATCACCAGCTGAAAGTGATACTACCGGCTGGTATTATTTGGTATCGATGATTTGCTGCCTATTTATGACAGTGGAGCTAAAGAAATAACCTTTGCTATCCCCTGAGTTTAAATTGGTGGTAGCAATAAAGAAATGGTTATAACATTTATGATGTGTAATTGAAATACTTATCATCTGTTTTTGTTGTAATATTTATTTTCAAAATCTTTCTAAAACTTTCTCTGATTCAGATTTACTTATTGTTCAACATTTGGGAGCATAAGTTGCATGTTCGGTTAAGAAGCGGGGAGAAGACGAAATATTTTGTAACAATTGGTTTACGCACTTTATCACCTTTTAAGTTTAATCAAAAGGGTATTTTTTCCTCTATTCCTATTTTTAAATATATCTACACTTAATATACTAGGAGCAAGAACGGTGGTTGACAGATTTGTTACTGCTAGCTTCTGTGTAAAACTCACGCTCAGATCAGTTTTTCTTAATATCCTTACGGGGTCAAGTACTAAGTTCATTTTCGTCCACTAACTCCACTTGAAAATTTCTTGTACAATGCATATGTTTTCTGTTAATTGTGCTATGTATTACATCCAAAGTATATATTTTGATTAAGTGTAGTCATCATCTGGAAATCTTTTCTATTAACTGGGGCCTGGTTAAGTGAAATCTTTCATTGTCTGAGATATATCTTAGAACGCTATATAATGGACAAGACAAAAGTCTTTAGGGAAACATTAGATTCAATGATTCATTTGAACAGTAAAATAGAATTATTCATAGGAAGAGAAAACTAAATGTTTTAAAGCGTATTTTTTCGTGCTATTCAGAATAGATTATCTGTGTATTTTATTTGCTGAGAATCGTAATTCTTTGAAATAATCAACTTTTTTGTTTTATCCTTCATTGTCCGTCTGTACCTAAATACAATGAGTCTGTCTGTACCCTTATGGCATGAAAAATAGTTGAATTATGCATTAGATGTGGCTTGGAATAAATCTAAGAATGATTATAACTAGGGAATCGATTTTATATCCAACGCGTATTTACACCAGTTTTAAAGAAATGTAATTGTAAAAGATACAAGATTACTAGTGTAACTGAAACTGCAACTAACCGATTCGTTGGTTTGCTTCTCAAGGAAGCTAACCGATTCGTTGGTTTGCTTCTCAAGGAAGCTAACCGATTCGTTGGTTTGCTTCTCAAGGAAGCTAACCGATTCGTTGGTTTGCTTCTAATTTATGTCACTTATTGTTTATATATTCTTGTACAAAAAGTCACATTCCGTTCTGAGTACTCCCCAAGAAAGTACGTATCGTCGTCGATGGCGGCGGTGGGTTTATCTCGTATCCGAGAATTTATTTTCTTCTTTGCTGAATGTTTCCTTCATGGTAATGCCGTCGATGATTCTGTAGACCAATTCTTGCATAGAAGAGCATTGACTGTATGGCAATGTTGGTGGAGTACGAGGTTGATTTTGTCGATTCTCTCTCTCCTGTTGTTTGATTTCTTCCTTTTCTCTTCTGGTGGCTTCCGGTGACTTCTGGTGACCTATATAATAGTGCATATATAAACATTTATATGTATATGTGTGTGCGTATATCTATATGTATATTTTCTTTCTCTCACTGATTTAGCTAGTACAATTTCTGACTTCATATAAATGGCTACGTCTATTTTTAGAAATTGACCATTATATCTTCTTATTCTTCCCTTCGTTTTTGAGGTTTACTGCTCACTTTTAGTACCCCACTCTGTACCATATTCTTTATCTATCTCTCCACCTTAGTGCCTTTTCAAACATATCAACCCACCTCCAACTTCTCATACATATTCCTTCCTCACATTCTTATCTCTTCTTTCTATCCATCCCCCTATTCTTTTTATCTACTGATAGCTCTCCTCTTCCTACTCCCTCACAATATCTTGACCACCATCTAGCACTCCGTTTTTCCTTTTTTCTTTCACTTTCCTCTTTCCTTCTAATTCTCAAAATTTCATTTGCACTACAAAATCCTTTTGAATGAACAGCACATGGAATTAATATCTGCAAACAATCCAGCTGAAACAATAATATATGAACACCTATCGGAATTTACATACAATAGATAAGAAGCCTCTTTACCCATTCTACACAGTACATTCCTTGGATAACGGAACAGTAACTTTAAAATCCAACATATATTTTTATTCTCTTATTTTCCTTTGTACCTCCTGTATCTCTCTCTTTCCAAAATAACTTCTTATATAATGAACTCTACTATTTTCTTCTATTGAAACTCTTTTATATCGTCTCTGACGATGGGTTATATTTTATATCCCTGAAACAGCTGTAAGACTATATTTCTCTTTATAAATGTCCTAAAAATATCACACTGCCTTGGCCTTGCTATCTCATCGTATTTAGCATATATATATATATATATATATATATATATATATATATATATATATATATATATATACAGATAAAATAATAAGGATGATTATATACATTTTTATTTATATTTTAATAAAACTGTTAGCGCTTTCTCCCGTTATCAGATGTATAATAAAGTGGTTAAAAGTAAGATTTCTTGGTCTTTTTATATAAAAAAAAGGCTACGAAATCTAATTTTAAACCACTTTTTGATAAATCCAATAACGGAAGAAAGCGCTGAAAGTGTAAATAAAAAGTAAATAAAAATATATATAATAATCCAACATTCTGACTACCTTATTATTCTTAATATAATATATATATATATATAAATATATATATATATATATATATATATATATATATATATATATATATATATATATATATATATACACTAAAACTTGTAAAATACTGGGGAATATTCAAGTAAAATATAGCGATAGAGAAGACATAGTTGAAAAATGAAAGCCAACACACGAACACCCGCACATTTATTACGTATGTATTTCTCTAACCTTTCTCTCTCTATTCTCTCACTTCTCTCTCTCTCTCTCTCTCTCTCTCTCTCCTCTCTCTCTCTCTCTCTCTCACTCTTCTCTCCACACACACACACACACACATTTACATATATACATCAGAAATAAAAGGGGTTAATATATCCAGGCAGATATCTAAAAAGCACTGTGTAAAACGAACTTGGTTGACTATATGAAACAATCAGATACCAATAAACTGAAATTGAATTAGCAGCCGAGGTAACTCTTCATGTATGACAATTAAATCCAAATATCGTTTGTAAAAAATTCAAGAAATTCGGTGTATAGGACAAGAACAAGAAAGACAGAAAAAAAGAATAATAAATAATAATCTTTAATTTATGATTCCACCACACATTACCGATAATCATGCCTATTGAACCAGCATATAGTTATATATTAGAAATATTTTCTCAGTTCACTTTGAATTTTGCCCATTTTGGATTGCGTTGATAACGTAGTTTTATATATGTTCGTATATATTAATTTTACTGGTATTTATTAACCTTCTACTATATCTGAATATGCTGGCACCATAGAAACGCTCAACGGTAATGTACGGTGTAATCACCCGTTAAAGATGTGGCTTTCTCCATTTTTATGATTCTTGTATGTGTGTGTAATTTCTATATGTGTATTTATTTATATATTGCATATATCATTTGAAATACGTATACATATATACACACCCATACATGTATTCATATAGGTGTGTGTCTGTTTATGTGTGTGTGTGTGTGTGTGTGTGTTTATGTGTGTGCGCGTGTGTGTTTATGTGTGTGTGTTTGTGTACCTACGTTCCTTTATGAAGAATGAATCAGAAAGGAGAATCTTCTGTATATATCGTAAAGGATATGATTCATTAATTGACTTTGTCTCCTGACACGCGCTTATTGTCGCTGCGGTCTTCAGGTGAAGATCTCATTCTCGCAAAACTCCAGTCAGAAAGGAAAATATTAGTTTTAGTTCATACACACACACACACACACACACACACACACACACACACACTCACCCCCCCACACACACACACATAAATATGTATGTATTTATGTATGTATGTATACATGTTTGCATGCGTGTATGTTTGTATGTATTTATGTATTTCGCTTAAGTTTTGCGAGACCAATAACCCGTTGTAGAACTCAATACACGTACGTACATTTCAGAAGGGGCTCCGATGAAGATATAAGGTGTTATTCAGGCACTCAAGTATGAGTCCACAGCATCTATTAGCAGAAACATCTGTAAGCTAATAAAGTTCACAAGATATGTATGTAGATGTATATGTTTGTGTATGTATGCATATATATATATATATATATATATATAGATACATATATATATGTATGTATGTATATATATATATATATATATATATATATATATGTATATATATACACACATATATACATATATATATATATACAAATATATATGCATATATATATACATGTATGTATATATACATGCATGTATATATGTATATATATATATATATATGTATGCATATATATGTATATGTATATATATATGTATGTCTTTATATATATATATATATATATATATATATATATATATATATATATATATATATATATATATATGTATATATATGTATGTGTATATACATATATGTATACATACATACATACATACATACACACACACACACACACACACACACACATATATATATATATATATATATATATATATATATATATATATATATATATATATATATATATATATATATATATATATATATATATATATGAAACAACCGAAAAACTTCGGTTAAGCGTCATCTGCCAAAGTTCGTTGAAGCAAAATATATTTCAGAAACCTGATTTGCCTGACGAACACTCTGGAATATATTTTCCTTTCAGGAACTTTTATGGATATCTTTTTTAGCCGACGCAGACGTCCGCCATTCCTCGAATGCCGGATTTTAAACGTCATCTGCTTGTGTTAGTTTCCGAATTCACAAAGGTGAATTCAGTCGATATTAAACTTGAAGTGCTATTATCTTAGCAAATTCTTTCAGTAAATTGAGTTACGTTTGGAAAAAAAAAACAGGCATTAAGAAATAGGAGAACACTCGATGGACTCACAATAAAGAAAGACTGAAAGGAGAAGTTTCTGAAGTTTTCTGTAGTCATATATAAATGTGCCTGCGCTTTAAGAGAGTCTACAGACGAGCACACACTTAAACACACACACACACACAGCCGTACGTACGCGCACACACATGCACCTCGGCCTATATGTATGGAATGCTTGTATATATATATATATATATATATATATATATATATATATATGCACATATACATATTGTGTATATATACTTGTATGTTAATGCGTATATATTTATACTTACGTACGTACATAGATACATACATAGATACATACATACATACATACATATATAGACACATACCTATACATATATATATATGAATATATATGTATATGAATATATATATACATGGATGTATGTATATATATTCAAATATATATATGTATGTGTGCATGTATGTACATATCTATTCACGTACGTATGCGTTTATGTATGCGTGTATATGTATGCTGTTTATACTCATGTTTATGCGTGTGTATACCTATACATATATGTGTGTGTCCATGTGTTTCTCTGTGTGTATGCATGTGTCAGTGTATGTGTGTTTGATGTGTGTCTGTGCGTCTATGTGTGCGTTTGTGTGTGTGTGTGTATTTACTGAAATATCGATGTTAGCAGAATAAGATATAAGTGTATGACGTAGTGGCAGTGGTGTGAGGTCTGCTTGAGTTATATATAACATCAAAGGCTTGGTTGCTCATGTGTTGCAAGTTTCCGCTCACAATCGCTCGAAGCCTCGTAAACAGATTTAAACGTAAATAAACTGCAACAGCTTCCGGCAAGATGATGGATAAAATGGTAAAATAATAAAAACACATTTTTTAAAGATGATGAAGAATTTCGTTTCCTGCTTTTGTCGTCATTATCATCTCATTAATATGCATAGACACAGTTCCACTTAAAACCTCCTTGCCTGGAATTTTGACCTTACATTGGTGAATAAATTAGCAAATAATACCATGTATTGTTATGATTATTTTGATTGTCAAAAGTAGTTAAATGAGACATGAGAAAGGAAGAAAATTCCTTGAATTAAATGCCTACATTTTACGTTTCGCGATCAAATTTTTCGGGATGAGTTTTGCTTGTTTTTATCTCTTCGGTATTGATAAAATATGTATCAGTATAATACTGTAACAAATTGAAGAGACGACAACCATGTCTGAAATCTGAGTTTGGCCAACGCTCGAATTGTTTATATTGACCGGTATGATCGTTAGAGTGTTGACATAGACACTTTGCAGTATGTAATCACAACTATTTTCGTTCAAACATCTCATTAAATTCTCTTCTCTCCAATTCTGAAATGGGACACTGAATTCTGTGTGATGTATTCAATCAAAGACATCCTTCACATTTATTGCTTACTTTGTATATTGCTTCTTACTGTGCTCACTATCTTCCAGAACTAGTCCTTTCCGATCCACCAATGATATAACAAACAACTTCGAAAGTATCTCCGGTCGCTTCTAGTTGACTGTGTCAATGTCCCTTTCGTCACACTCAAATAAAGATTCTATCGATGTTTGTATCATCTTTTCTCACTCCTTTCTAACATCTTAACGACTGTAAATCCCTGTTCCTTTTTGCCATCGAAAATAGGTTGAAACAGTATAACTGCTCTTGGCTTAACATAGTATTCTATGCTGCGTGGTACACGAATCTCTCTTTACTTCTGTCGTGAGATTCCCTAAGATACTAACCACAAGGCTTTTGGATTGGCTTCAGTTTATCAATATTTTTTATAATCTCAGCACTTTGTACAGACACAATTCGTCTCAGAATATTCAAGTATAGCATTATGATAGGGAAAAGTTTGTAAATGATACCACGTCTTTGTTGATTTGTTACTAATGCCAAATAGGGGAAGGAAAGAAAATAGAAAAATTGTATGAGTTTGTAGAAAAGTAAAGCGATGAGGTGAAGAATATTGTAGATGAGAATTATGATGATGACCACCACAACGATGGGTTTTATATTTTTCACTGGCTGTATAACGAACCTCTATATTTTGAAGGGTTGTCCTGAATCCCACACGATCAACAAATATATGTTAAGCAAAACCAGGATGTAAATGAAATTGCAAAGTGAACCGAGAGGATTGGCGTACTAAACTCTAAACCCGAATATTCTCAGCTTGTTTGAATACTGTTCTCAATAGTTCAACCGGTGAAACAAGGTAAAGCAGATAAAAAAAATATACATCTTTGTCAGAAAGAAAGGCCTGCAGCAGGCTTGAAATCGAAATCCTCGAAGAGTGATTCAACATTTTTTTTTCCTTTTTAAAAATAATATACAAAAGTATATCTATAAATCGAAGGACCATCTTTTAAATATACGGGTATCTACAGTGCTTGTGTTCTCACATTGACACATTGTATCAATTTAATTCCTTTGCAAAATATTACAGATTTTTGAGGGAAAGAAAGAAAGTCATTTCAGTTGTTCCATCACATGAACACTGGTAATTATTCTATCGCTTTGAATGACAAAGTAAATCCCGGTGAGGTTTACAACTAGAATGTAAAAGGATATGCGTCACTACCGCAATAACTGCAACGCGTTGTTATCATCATACATTCTTTAACAATCTAACGTTTGTGCCTCTCAACGCCCTGCTACTTTATATTACTATTAGCTTATGATATATTGTGTCATATTCTTTTAAGGTTTTACAAATCCAGAGACACTTGAGATCCATTATAGCAATCCATAATATGGTTTCAGAAACGAAGCCTCAATATCTGTTTTTCTTTTTTTGAATAGTAAAGTAGCAAGATGTATCGGATTTCGATTTACAAACTCGGAAGATTTTTATAAATATGCATAAGAATGAAATTTGAATTTTTATGTCGTTTCTTGTGGTGATAGTATATTTCCTTCATTGCTGAAGACAAAAAAATAATCATGAATAACGAAGCTGACAAAAAATGTTTCTTTTGTGGAGATACAGAAAAAATATATCGAAATATTTCGGAACTTGTTGAAATTCCCTTTGCTGAGAAATAGTTCAGTTCTGTATAACATTTTAAATTGTTTCTAGAAAAACCATCGTAGAATCTTTATCTTGAAAAGAAGAGAAAAACTCAACGTTGATGAAATATGGTGTTATCTATTCAAATTAATCACAAAGTCCCACAGTTGCATGAATATTTATTTTAGTCAAACGATGTATCACTTGGTGATTTATTGACTGTGGGAAGCTCTTTCTACATTTATTTGTATACAAGCCATGTAAATAAACTAAAACACCTTCATCTAGTTAGTACTGACAAATTCAACAATCATTTAGATTGCGGTGGTGTACGAAGTAATCACGGCTTCAGGTGTATTTACACTTTCCAGAATTTTAATTGCTATCCAATCACCTCCTCGCGTGGAATATTACTTTGAAAATTAAGTCTAGCTCATCAGGATTTAGGGATTTCATCATTTATTTACAGCATGCACTTAGACGGCGGAAGATTTGCGACAAGCATATCAAAAGTAGATTCGTATCAACTATGTCAGCTGCCCGCTATCGATGGCTGCAGAAAGCAAGTAACCCACCAGGCACAGTAATCTACTTGTGCAATGTATCTGTCAAATGTACCTCTTTCTTTAGAGGGATATCATCTTTATGTGTCTGTATTGATGGTTTTTTAATCAAAGCTGAAGAGAAGACAACGACGGCAACAACGTCGGCAACAACGTCAATGGTGCACAGGTTTTGCAATGCTTCAATCTGTTTCTGAAATTAATGCAGATAAAACTGAGAACTCGAAGGTTGAGCTGCTAACATGTAGGTGAAACGGACAAGACTACTGTATATAACAACCTTTAAATCCAATCAACACAAATGTATCTGCAAGTAACGCTGTCGACATGACAAAAAGAACTCGCCAAATTTCCAGCAACATGTCTTTCTTCATAATCACAGTCCCTAAATTATAGTCTAGACTGTCTAAATTTATGAAGGAATTGCAGGAGCCAAAGTTTCAATCACATGAAAGCCTAAGAAAAATAACGAATTCTGGCTCACTGTTGCCTTCAATGTGGCTCCCTTCAAATGTTTCCTACTTTAGAACAATGAAAGTCTCCTGATCACTATAAGTAGTCCGCTCGTTTTACGACCCGGCCACAAAATCTGTACATTATACGGGTTTGGTGTGGTCCTTTGATACGTCACGATGCATTACAGGCATGTATGATGTAGTGCTTCAGAAACATTCCCAGGCGGCTAGCTGGCAGAAACGTTAGCACGCCGGACGAAATGCTTAGCTGTATTTCGTTTGCCATTACGTTCTGAGTTCAAATTCCGCAGAGGTCGACTTTGCCTTTCATTCTTTCGGGGTCGATTAAATAAGTACCAGTTACGCACTGGGGTCGATATAATCGACTTAATCCCTTTGTCTGTCCTTGTTTGTTCCCTCTATGTTTAGCCCCTTGTGGGCAATAAAGAAATAAGAAACATTCCCTTCGTCGATTTATCTGGGATGATACACGCTTGAGTATGTTTAAGCCGTATATGTTTGAGCACAAGTTAAGTAAACCGGAAAAGAAAATGACAGTACATATAAACAGTAAATTATCCACACACACATTGATATATTCAATCCTTGCACAGTAGTCATACCTCCTGATAAATGATATTTACCATGAACACTAATATCAGTGTGGTTTTGACCAGTGAATGACCGGTGAGAGCTGTCTTACAGATTATATTTGAAATCAGGTGAAAGAATAACTGTGCCTCTGAAGTGAAGTCCACTTAACTGCATGAAGGTTTCGGAGATTTAATATATGTTTCTAGTGAATTAAGAAAGTGTTCTCAAAAACAGAACAAAATATTTATAACGGAATTGAACTCATACCCTATGAATAGTATATACCAGTACCTAAACTACTTGGCCAATTCTGTTTTTTGTTGATATTAACATACCGACCCTCTGTCCTTCTAACCAGTCATCGTTGCTTGATTGATTGAACCTGGCCCAAATAATCAAACCAATAGTAATATAAAGTAACAGGATGGTTTGAGAGGCACAAATGTTAGATTGTTAAAAACATGTATGATAAAAACAAGGTATTGCAGAGGTATTGCAGTAGTGATGAACGTTCAGTTTTACATTTTACTCTTTCAAAGCTAATATGTTTATTAATGTAATTAACGGACATAAGATGTTCTGATGGTATTTTGTATCACAGAATATTGTGTTTTGATATCGTGTTCCTTTTGAAAGTGTTTGTTTCTCGTGTTGAGAAAAATGACAAAACACAAAATACTTTCTCGCGGAAGCGTTACGCCCCTACTTGGTAGACAACTAACAAACATTCTTGCATGAATTATTGAATATGGAATAGGTGATACAATGAACTTGATATGAGGAAAGTACGAGAATGTAAAGTAGCTAGTGGAAACGTTCTCTCCTTCACATAGCATAATTAAAGGGATATAAACTAGCGAACCGTATGACAAATCGATTTTAAGTAGATATGCTAACAAGTGGTTAAAAAATATTCTATCGAGAAATGATTCAATTTTTATCCTCCAGTTACACAGACTGTTAATTCTATATTACCATAAAAGATTTTGCAATTCTTGATATGCCTTCGTTGGATCACTAAATGAAGGAAGAACTTGCATCGTTTTAATTTACGAGTAAGTAGAATTTTTTCCCCAGTCTGTGTAACCGAAACATTTTAGATCGCACGTCTACTGGAGTTCAGAGTTAATATTTTCAACAGATTACTCTCTAAAGTAATAGATGACAAATAGCCACCTAAGAGTCATCATTACAATTAATTAAAGACGGAAAATATCAATATGGAAAGTTATAACAGTTCACAATGAAGAACTAGAACATTCCAAACGGATTGTGCATTGAATTATGCACAATCGTGTGTGCCAAACTGTTTTTAACGGAAAGAAGATTTTAGTTTCAGTGACAGAATGGTAGAGATGTGTTTCATGGAAACTAGTCCCAGTACAATAATCTTTATAAAAAAAATGCATAAAAATTAATTTGAATAAAAAAGAAGAAAAAAAAACATTAATTTTTAGTGTCTCTTTAGTATTTTATCACGCACCATATCTTTTGCTGAGATTTAATAGTACTATAGGATTAAGCTACAAGATTTTAACACAGCATCGGACTATTTTCTAAAGAAACTAAATTTCTATTTTATGGAGATTAGAATTTAATATTGGGTGAAATAGGATAAACAATGTTACAGGAGTTTTTTTTATACATTAATTAGTTTAGTTCACAGGCTAAAGAATATAACAATTCTATTCACTATAAATCGCAAATTTAAAATTATAAATTCTATTTAACATTATTTTGTGGCCATTGCTGATATCCTGTTTCGATTTCAGACTGCAAATCATTTTCGTGACTTATGCTGTAATAAATCTTCATGGAGTCACCTAAATTTTCAAGTTAATCTTAAAGCTGGTCAAGAAGAAATCTTTATTACAGGAATACAAGCTGTTTCCTATAAATTAGAATTTGCAACTGATTTCCGTGTATTCGCAGATGATTTTTATTTCTGTGCTGTAGCAATTTTACCCTTTGTTTCTAATTATTTATCATTCTATTTTTCTTGCGATCGTTCGGAGGGGCAGCTTATTCTTAATTTAGCTTTATATTTAAGCTGAAGACCTTTCGTATGTAAAAATGCTATTAAATCGTCGTCGCTGTTACTATTTCCCCTCCTCTAATCAGGTTAAAATATCTACAACTATATCAGAATATAAAAAAATTCAGAAAATTTTTGGTGATCGTGTAATTATATTGTAACTCAAGATTATGTAAAGTAGTATATTTTTATAAATACATAAACATCTAAAATTAGCATAGAGAAAGGTGAAAAACTGTGACTATCTGAGATTTTCTAAGGACGTGAAAAGCTTTTACAGAACGAAAGTATATTAAGTGAAACAACACGGAATACATTTCCACAGACCTACCTGTTTTACAGCTCCCAACAACACCATTTAAAATACTGAGAAATTATATAAACATACATACACACATGTATGTATGTGTATGTATGTATGTATGCTCATATATATATATATATATATATATATATATATATATATATATATATATGATATGAGGATATCTACATTCTGACATAAAAAATACATTATTTCTTTGGATATAGAATATGCGTCAACATTCACTTTGAGGAAAATGTACTCAAATTCTATTATAAGTTATTCTAATACACTATAAAATGTATTAGATTTATAAAAAGCAGATAATGTAATACAGCTGAGCATATAAACCATTTATAGAGAGAAAAAAAAGCTATTTTTTGTTCTTATTAAGTGTATATTTATATGTTGCAAAAATACACGTAGCAATCGGTACGAATTCATAAAAGAGTGTATGTAATTCATATTTTTTGCCTCTCTGGTGAATCATTTCTTTACATTATAAATAAAGAACCAAATAATTCTTACATCTAAACTTCATGGATTTGAGTATATGACAAAAATTTCTCCCTGATTATTATATTGGGGAGAAATTTCTGTGTTAAGTGGATTTATATTATGGTTGCTATCCATTAGCTATCTCTTAAGTTTCTTCAATGTTTCTTCAATAGGACTCTTGACCTCAGTTACATCTGAGATAAGGTCCGGACCACTTACCACATGAATGATATTCTTGCATCATTTCTATCCTTTATTTGCTGATATCACAAGCAGTAACATTAATAATTTTCAAGATAACCCATCAGTATAACAACGTATTATTGATGAACAAGAATTTTGTCCGTCATAAACTGAGAAAAATTTCATAGTATACTTTTGCCAACAACGGTAATATAAGGAAACATGGTATTCATACAATATTTAGAATTTAAGCTCTATCAAATTAGTCGGTGATTATAGAAAATGAATATTAACTTCCAAAAGAAAAATATTTATTACTTGAAATTAGAATGAAATAAAGTAAGTTTCTCAGATGTATATCTGTAATAAATATACGGTATTGTTTTTGTAAATTTTATCAACATAATCAGAATGTATTCTACCGAAAACGTATCTCAGCGAAATTTCATTAAAAAAATATGTATTTTTTCGAAAGATATAAGATACTCTTCTCGCACCTCTTATGCTAATTTTCTCTGTATCTTTCTTTTGGTCTCTCTCTCTCTCTCTCTCTTCTCTTCTCACAACACGATGTAAAGCGTGATTAAGGAATCAACCAACGAACCAACCAACGTGCATTTATATCGGCTATTATCAAATATAAACGTAACATATTCTCTTGCTGTTCTTGTCTAAGTTTCGAAATAATTTGAAATACTTTATTCTGGCTGTATCATTTCGGCAACAGAGACCGGTAAAATAAGAGCCAGATTTTGAAATAAGTACTGCAGACCATTTTTGTTTTCAACTAAAACCATTCAAGGTTGTGCTCTTGCATGGCCACAACCCAACGACTGAAACATGTAAAGGAGACACGAACGAATCTGTGTTCACATTTAGATATTGTCTAACTTTCACTACAAATTGTAAATAGAGAAAAGATTTAAAAAGTAATTGTTTTACAATTTTTGACATAAGGCCAGCAGTTTAAATAGTAGCTTGTTAGTTCATTACATCGACCCATATTTGATTGGTTCTTAGTTTTAATGACTTCTATAGGAGGAAGCATAAAGTTGGCCTGAATGTAATTTGTACTGAGGACGTAAAAAGCAGGAAGAAATCCCACTGAGAATGTTTGTCCAACGCGTTAATGATTCTGGACGCTCACCGCCTCGTATAAAGGTCGTATCACTATATTAATCAATTATCTTTCAAGGAATCAGAATCAGGTGAACGGTATAGTTATTGGTGAATGAGATTAATGTCGTAATATGTAACAAGCATACACTCGTTAATTACTTGTTGAGAACTGCTTAAGTTTCTAATAAAATTAATGTCAGATATATAAATGAACCAAAAGGATTAAACTTATTTCTGCCACGACGGCAGATTCTACTTTACCCGTTGCCACTTCACATTTTAGAAAAAGCATCCAAATGTCCGTCTCACAGAAATGATGAGACGAGATGATCATGGTATATGCACTTTTGATTATGCATCAGCTCGATCGGGTTTGACTTGGGGCCAAACAGCCATTGAGTCTACGCATGAAATTAATGGCTAAACGAGACGCAATGGAGTTTCTGTTAATAATAACAAAACTAAAACAACAATTGCTATATTTTTTTTATAACCAACATTATAATTGGCATTACCCTTATCAAAACATTTTTTCTGATACAAATTTGAGAAAGCAAATGAAAAATATAATACTAATAATAAACGGAATACATGAAAGTTAAATTGAAGTAGACATAATATTCGAATGTTTTTCTTTTATATTTCTCATTGCTGCAGTCAGTTCACTTCTGTTTTTCCTCATTGAATTCTAAAATTAAACAATAGGTTGAATGAAGAGAAAATTAATTATAATTTCAACTTCTATAAACGAAAGTAAACTCAATATCTCACAGGACATAAACAACATAGGATGACAATTTAACAGAATAACTGCAATTTAATGTAATGCAATTGCCTAGGAGGAGAATTAAGAGGATAAATAGAACACATTAAAATGATAGAACAAGCTATTTGCCAAAGCAAAACAATTATTAAGTCCATTATATTGTCAAATGCCCAAATACATTCGAACACAGGCATTCAAACATATACATGGATATATGCCGCTTAGATATTCATGCAATCCTCAACGCTGTGCATGCGTTTGGATTTTATAGAATAATTCATTTTCCTTCGCGTTGAAGCTTGTGAAATAAACCAAATTTTAAATATTTATATGTTTATATATATGTATATGAATGTGTGTGTGTGTTTGTGTGTGTGTGTGTGTGTGTGTGTGTGTGTGTATGTGTGTGTGTGTGTGTGTATGTGTGTGTGTGTGTGTGTGTGTGTATTGGGAGCTTGTGGTACAAAAGAATGCTTTAAAACTTTTGAAAGTAGGTTTTAGTTCTCATGTATGAATATCACTGCTGATAAAGCAGTAAAGGTGCAACATCCGACTTCTCTTTTATTTGAGAATTAATCAGCAGAATTCGCCTACATAAGCATAAGCAACATAAACATAGTAACCAAGACAACCGGCGTTGATCAGGGTTTTTTTTAAACTAGTAAGTTTCAGTGAAATTGTGTATGGAATTTTTCACACCCCCCCTCTTCCCCCTACGTAGTAGAGTACAGTAAAGAGCTTGTCCACCTTCAGATTTATTCTGTGCTATCCAGTAGTAGTATTACACGTACTTCCAGGTTGCGTTTGGGCATCTGTCGTTGTGAATAGGTAATTGGAAAAATGCCGTCCACGACAGACAGATAGGATGTTCTTGAAGCCGAGAATTTTAAACTTATGGAGAAAATATTTACAAATCGCCTGAGGAAACAAGATCTCATAATGCAGGGAAACAGTTGCATAATCAAGTACCTTCACCCCTGGAGAACTACGTTGCGTTGAAACAGTTGTAGGGATTAAGAATTAAATGTCCAACCGTACCCCTTTTTCTGGACTCCAGTTTTTCAATTACACACACACACACACACACACACACACACACACACACACAAACACACACACACACACAGATATATATATATATAAGTGCAAGTAAATATATATATATATATATATATATATATATAAAACGAATGAAACAATTTCAGTTCGCAATAGTTTAATAAGGAAATACAATAGAAACTCCAGCTAAGTCACGAGTATTTATTCACAATTAACTTTTATTTCTTGTCTTACAAGTGTTCAATTTAGACACCACCTGCTGCACGGGAAACATGAATGTTATAAGCGATTTCCTCCCAGACGTGTATTAGCATATCACGATCTAGTGAGTACTTCTTTAGCTGTCTTGTTCAATGCTTTATCAAAGTTTTTGCATTTCCCTTCTATGTCAATATCTTCTGGAATTGCCTCAAGCAAATCAAATTTATTCTTTTGTTCCATAATGAACTTGCTTTTGTTATGCTGATACGCGTTTGGGAGGAATTCTCTTATGGCATTGATGCTACTCGTGCTGTAGTAGGTGGCCACATTGAACACTTGTAAGACAGCAAATAAAAGTTGGTTGCGAGTATATACTTGTGGCTTTGCTGTATATAATGAGTTAGAGGTTATGCAACCATCTAAGAGATAAATGTATCCGTAGGCACAACCGGTGCATTATCTAACTATGTATAGGGCTTGCTATAAGGTTAACAGTAGTTGGTAATTTAAAAAAATAGACCGTGGTTTAATATATTCAGATATGAGTTGATATGGAGCAACAATTAACAATTATAAGTTGATCATTAATATCAAATGGTCATAGTTTAATTATAGTTAAAATAACATTTACCGCTGTTTCAGTTTGTTATTTTAACTGTATGATCATTTAATACCATTGATTAACTTCTAATTGTTAATTGTTGCTCCATTTCTCCTCTTATCTGAATACATATATATATATTGTATAAAATTCCTGCATAAGGCTGGAACAATACGAAATAAATCCAAGGTAAATCACAAGAAAGCAGACATAGGAATTACTGTTGACTTACCCTAGGAATTAGCAAATGTTGCAGATGTACATGTGTGTGAGTATGTGGGGAGTAGACATGCGCAGAAGGTTGTTGTTATAGGAACCAACTAGCTTCATGTAACTCTCTTTTGTTGTTGATAGTGGGCTCCTGTTGTATTAATATGGCTTCGGAGATTCTTAGGTTGCCTCTGTTGTGCCTGTTGTGCTGTGTTGCACTGAGGTGCACTGTGAACTCTCGGGCCTGGCATTTCCGTAGATGTTTCTTCACGGAAGTGTCTGTCTGCATGTGTTCTTTTATGCGTATGTATAGTTTTCTTTTTATGCATCCTATGTAGGATGTACCACATTTGCCGCGGCTGACTTTGTATAAAACATAGGTCCTCTGGCTCATTTTGGTGTCCTTGATGAGGCAATTTGATAATGTGCACTCCTCGATGTTATGAAAGGTGTTGTCCGTATTTAGAACTTTTCTCAGGGCTGGACCAGGGTGTATTATTTGAATGTCGAGTCCCTCTCTGCGGACTGCATGTTTTATCGCAGCAATAGATCTTTCATCAAAACGTGGTAGCTTTAGGAAGAATTTACCGGACTTGGGAGTATGAGGGTCCTTCCGGGTTTATTGGCTCGGATGTTCTTTAGGTGCTGTTGTTTGGCTAAAGATGGTGGATAGCCATTCAAGGTTAGGTCTCTGAGGAATTGCTTGTTGTTGGTGACACTGTCAATCACTTCGCTGCATTTGTTGCTTATTCGTGCAATCTCGTTTCTCATGTATACTGCTTTGGTTCTGGTGGGTAGGGTTGATTGGCAGTGGATGAAAGTTTTCTATTAGCAGCTTTTCTATAGAAGTTAGTAAATATGGAGCCTTCATCTGTGATCCTGCGTTGAAAGTCAAGCAGTGAAAGGGATCCGGACTTATCTGGATGTTCGATCTCGAATTTTATGTGTATGTCGGTGTTATTCAAGGTCCGGTGTATGTTAATGGCCTCGGCCTTGGAGGACGCGATGAGGATAGCATCAACATATCTTGAGAAGAATATGTATGTGTGGCAGGTGTTGAGTGCTGTGCGTTCTAACCTATTCATGAAAGGTGATGGCTAGCAGTCGTGAAAGGTTTGATCCCATTGATAGGCCAGAAGTCTGTTTGTAAATCACATGTCCGAGAGTATGAGGCCGAAGAGCTGGAGATGGATGGATAGAGAGGTGGGAGAAAACGAAAGGGAAGATGGAGAGGAAGAGGGTATCGTGGAAGGAAAAGGAGATGAAGAGACAGGTAAGGAGTAAGAGTATGTGGGGCGGAATATAAGAATATGAAGGCTGTGATGTGGTCTGTAAGGTTATCGACAGCCGGGAGGGCAGGTACGGATGCGTAAAGGAAACTACGTCTAAATTGAAATAGTATTTGCAAGTTTTGAGTATGGAGGGGTCGATATCTTTGAGTCTTTGAAGATTTCGTGGGAACTACTGACGTGTCCGGGAAATGCGTGTAATAAAGGCTTGAGAAGTTTAGAAAAATCCAAGAAATCTTATACAAAGGACGATTAATTCAGAATACTATGGGTCTAATTCTAAGCTTAGGTCCGGGTTTGTAGGTTTTTATTAGATGATATAAGGATGGAAGGGTAGTGTTTTTGGATATGTAGTCAAGTCTAGTCTTCTTAGAGGGTTTCCTTTGGTTACAAATGTCGGTCCAGCTGGTGTTGATAATGGACTCCAGATTTTTTTTGGTGTGATGTTATTAATCTTTTCGTATAATGTGGTGTCGTTGAGGTGTTCGATAGCTAGTTATAGTTGAGTTCATCTATGACGTAAGATTCTTTCTTTTTATCAGAATGTAGGAAGAAGAAGTTTTTGGCTCTTAAGCTTTGGAAGGTAAGGAGTTGGTATCTAGTAAGTTTGCGTGATGAGGAAGAGCGTTTATCTAATATGTTAAATATGGATTGGGTCTAGCTAGTTTATTGTTGAGTTCAGGTTTGTGTGGGGGAGGGCGGCGAGGGTTGTTGGGATGGTAGACGGGGAATCTTAGTGCGGCGGAGGCGGAGTGAGTAAAGGGATTGGGGTTGGGGAAGTGGAGGGAAAGGAGGAGGTAGAAGAATGAAGAGAAGATGATGACAACAATGAAGATGATAAAGACGACCATGATGAAGATGAAGAAGATGTAGATGATGGTGGGTGTGACGTCGACGGTGACGACGACATCACGGGTAAAGATGCTGGCAACGATGACGATAAGGACGAAAAGCATGTTGGGGTGGAGGGTAGATGTCTAAGGGTCAAGATCCATTTTAGTATGTATGTAATGTATGTTTGTATGTATGTATATTTAAACAACATGCACTAATTAGCGTCTCTATTTGAAGCCATCTGCTTTCGAGGTAGCTTCTACTGATCGTTACTTTAGGTAAATATCTTCTACTGTGCTTTGTGTTAACCAATGCTATCTAAACGGAATTTGGTTGCCCGAAATTGTGTGGAAGCTTGTTGTCTTTTTACATGTGTGTGTGTACGTGTGTGTGCGTGCGTGTGTGTGTGTTCGTGTGTGTGCGTGCGTGTGTAAGTGTATGCTTATGATCAATACGTGCATTCGCATTTGTATGTCTGTGTATGTTGATGTGAAAAATATGCGTCTAGTTCTGTCCCTTTACACCCAGCATGCATCCCTTCTACTCGATAAACAATGATAGTTGAAAGATTTAGTTTACTAACATATGTACTGGAGTGGATATGATAAAAAGTTCTCTATTGTAGTTACATCACAAGACTCAAGACATTAAGAGATAATGGAAATATACGAAATATTGCGTCTACATTTTTTATATTTAGTTGGTTGCATATTTCGTAAAATTCCATATCAGACAAAATCATTGTGGTAAGCACTGACTACGTACGCTCACACACACAGAGGCGCGCGTGTGTGTCTGTGTGTGTGTGTGTGCATGTACAATCTCTTAAAATATCATTGGCATGGAACTGCGGAAATTGTCTTTTCCTTGAAGGAAAGATTATTAATAACCAGAATCTAGTTGCTATTTCTCAAATGACAATCGACATTTTTAGGCATGTTAACCACAGTAAAATAACCTACAACGGATGTGGTGGGATGAAAATACGATCTCTAGGCATCACTTAAATGAGATAATTGACACAGCAAGGAGGAAATTTGGGAGAGAAACTGGATAATTTCTGTTATATTAACGTTCATTATGACAATCACATCTGCCTTCATTCAATAAAAATTACATTTCGTGATTTTAAAGTGTGCTATTGGACATTTTCTTCCTTTCAATTGAAACAGATTTATTTTGTTGAAATAAAATTTAGGTAAAAACCGTTTGTTTGATTACAAAATATATTAGCACTTGTTTGCAATAACATTCCGGAGAATGAAACATAATTTTCTGAGTTGGAGAGTGATTGTTGTTTTATTTTTTGGTATGGAAAATGCTAAATACGAAGAAATAGAGTGAAAGCTTAGGAGGTAATTAAAGTTATTTTATGTGCAAAAATTTTACGATGGAAAACAATCCATGCATGGTATAAAGAAAAATGATTCAGTGAAGAAAAAAAGGCGTAGCAGTGAGAGAAAAGAATACGGTGGATGCACAAAATAGAATCATGTTGTTGTTGATTTTTATTTATTTAGTTAATTTTTGCTGAACGACTTACAGGAAAAGATGCAAAGACAAACAAGACTTTAAAATTCTAATTTATAAACTAATTAATAACCCATTCTTTGAAACCGTATCAGCATTAGCAAGATGTGTATGGTAGAGAGAGGACACGTTACGGTCTTTCAGAAAAGAAACTTGATTTCGAAATAATTGACTTGATATCCAATGTTAATGCTTAGCTTTCATATGAAAACAATAATTTTACCATATTTATTTATGGCTTGTGCATTGCGAAGTCATGTTGGAAGTCGAGAACAGGTCAGAAGTCATAACTGCGATCCGATGTATTTAATTCATATTTCATATCATCTCCAGAGAAGAATTAATTAATCATAAGCTGGTTGTGAATTGAATCTGTTTCAGTATTTAAAGTTTGGTTATAATCAGTTGGATCTAAGAAATAGTGAGAAATTTAGATGACAAATATTTATGGCAAATAATATTGGAGATGCATAATACTATATATCGTACATATATATTTCACGGCATGATACACAATTTCGTACAAACAAGAAATTAGCTTAGCATTCCTTAAATTTATTCATCTATATATGTTAGAACGAAAGAAATATATTAAATGTCAGGTAAGTTCATAAAGATAGCGTTTGATAGTCGATCAAAATGTTTTAAAGCTATTCTGTATAGTCATAAATCAGTATAGATCAATATCAATTCAAATATTAACTGATTATGTGATGACAATTTAGAATTTGGCATTTACATATTAAAACCAAAAATCATTTTGATCATTTTGCCTTAGTATCTATAGAATGTAGTCTTGGATTGCCTCAAAGACACCTGCCATTGTATATTGCGATCTTGATGTTGATAACGATGATAGTGTTGATTTCCTTTATATTTAATTGAAGTATTTGTTCCCAATATTTATATGTGTATACGATTTATTGGTTATAAACTAACAGCTTGTAAGTAATAGGCTTTTAACCTACAACTATTAAGCTGGAGATTTATAGCCTATAACTAATGTCATAGTAATAGTTATTTAATGCACATATAACAAACTACTTTTTAGTTTCAATTGTATAATAAACATCTTATATATGTGTGTTTGGTGTGTGTGTGTGTGCGTGTGTGTGTGTGTATATGTGTGTGTGTGTGTGTGTGCGTGCGTGTGTGTGCATGTGGTACATGTGAAGGCATATATATATGTGAAAATGTATCTTGATACAGGAATATCGTATTTAGATAAACATTACTAGTTTATTGTGAAGATAAGGCTTGTTATTACTGCGTAATGTATTTTATTCGTAACGCTAAATACCTTATCCTTCATATTTTTAGGTCAAATTCCACCTTGGTTTAGTTTCACTTTTATCTTTCTGCAATCGATTAAATAAGAAGTATTGATATACTATACTTTTCTGCTTTTAACCAAAAGTGATTTCGTGCCATGTAATCAAAAATCAATAAACTGTTCTTATATATATAAATATAATACTCGGAGTTAAAAATGCCCTGTTATTGAACATTTCTATATTCGTTCATATACTTACGTGCTGGCTGAGAAACTGAAGGAACCACTCACAAAAGTATAAGGCTAAAAGAATATACTGGAATAGGAAGTATTACACAGAAAAACGAAATGAATATTAAGTAAATGCAATGGAAAACGTGTTTGAGATCAAATATCTTTAGTAATTCTGCAGGAAAATTATTTTTATTAGAAAATATCCAGACAGTTTTCCCAGAAATAAACACAATGGAACTGAACCCCACTAAGTCTGCAGTAAATGAAAATAAATTATCCGGATAAAACAAGCGATTCTATGAAGAACTAGGTAGAAAACGACAGAAAACAATGCAACGCCATCAGCAGATAACTTAGAAGTATTTCATAGCGGCGTTTTGGCACAGAAGCCATATTGATATAAGATAAGTTTACAAATAACAAGCATATCAGATGAACAATCGTGAGGAATAGCATCTGGAAAGCAAAAGAAAAAAAGAAAAAAAAGTTTGTAGTTTCATATATATGGTTTGCACGTTTAATAAGTACAGACAGTGTTGGGAACTTATTTAATAAATATTTACCTGAACAAAGAAACAAAAGATCAGAAGGGATACTGCAAAGGCGCATATGCTTTTAAATATTAAGTTAAAAGTTGTAAGGCGAAGAGCTGGAAGAATCGTTAGCACGCGAAGCAAAATGCTTAGTGGCCTTTCATCCGGCTTTACGTTCTGAGATGACATTCCACCGAGGTCGAATTTGCCTTTTTATCCATTTCTATCCTTTCACGGTCGATGACATAAGTACCAGTTGAGCAGTGAGGAATCTTCAATCCCTCCTGACTAAAATTGCAGGCATTGTGCCTATAGTAGAAAGGGCTAAGTTATAATATTTTCGCCTAGAAACTGTTATTTACTAAGACTAGACAAGGAAACCAAATAAATCACTGTATTAAACAAAACACCACTCGAGATTCGATTCGCACATATTATATTTTCCTTGAAGCATAAAATACTAACAGTAGACTAACTAATGTATCTTGTGAAGAATAAAGGGAAACGAGTGCAAATAGCTACAAACAAGAAAGAAACGAAGATAAGCTTCTGTTTGCAGAGAACACAACTCGAACGTAACAACGACTGAGCTAACTGCCAGTTTAGAGTGAAATTAGAAATCAGCATCAGAAATTTTAAAAGATTATAAACTGAAAGATACATCATCATCATCAAAGAAAACTTGAGCATACTAGGAAAAAATATGGAGAAAACGCAATCGAATTAACATGTCCAATAGACCAGAAAGAAAGAAGGAAAAGCTAATAGTACAACGGGCGATCATTATCGTTATGGTACTCAGCAGTACATTAAAAATTGCATACAAAGGAGTGCTCTAAGACTGAAAAGGTCTGTAATTTATGTCAGGGCAGGTGATCTGTATCCAGATTTAATTGATCTGTATCCAGATATAACTGAACTAAAATGTCTGTAATATGATAGATATCTTAATTGCTTCTGAAAGTAAGAACGTCTTAAGTTGGGTAGAGAATAGTAGAAAGCTCGTCAAATGTAAAACGAGCACTAGATTTCATCAATAAAAGTGTAAGCAGAATAAATGTGGCTTAACCATACGAGTGTTACAACGTAACACACAGTACAAAAGATAACCTCTCCCAAGCACAGCTCACGACCAACACCAAATACGTCCAATTCATTAGTGTAATTGAATCATTACACGCCAGTTCCTTATACAATAAACAACAAATCAATGTAGCGACTAATATTATAAAATTATCACCAACCGATATAACATCACACACACTATGCATAATCCTCAATCAGCAGTATATCACAGTATATACCCATACATAATTGATACCCAGCGTTATAACAACAGTTTACATTTTACGCATACCATAACACTACATACATACAGTAAATGCTCTTCGCAAACATTCTTCGACGCTAAAACACGACACTAACAGTACAAAATATACAAAACAAAATGACTTCCCAAAATAGTAGTACTTTACATTGCAAATACTCTACAGAAGAGGAAAAATAATAATAAAAGTAATAAAGAATACAAATCCTACAAGAAATCAAACACGATGATGCGGTGTACAAATACAATTCCCCACAAACCAAAGTTTTACACGCCTCAGACAAATAAGGTGTACTGGCAGCATAAGAAAAACTTATTGAAAAGATAACGATAGCAACAACAATAATAATAATCCTTTCTACTGAAGGTACACAACCTGAAATGTTGGGGTTGGGACTAGTCGGTTGCATCGACTACAATGTTTCACTGGTATTTAATTTATCGACCTCGAAACGATGAACAGCAAAATCAACATCGGTGGAGTTTGAACTCGGACGAAATGTCGCTAAGCAAATTGCCCGGTGTGCTAATAATTCGGCCAGCTCGCCGCCTTAACACCAACGGCAACAATAATAATTCTTTCATCCTTTTATTCTTTTGTTTGAGTCAGTTGACTGCAGCCATGCTGGAGCACCGCCTTGAAGGCGTTTAGTCGAACAAATTGTTTCTAGGACTTATTTTTGAAGTCTAGAACTTATTCTGTCAACCATTTTTTCCGAACCGCTAAGTTACGGGGACATAAACACACCAATACCGGTTGTCAAGCACTGATGGTGGGGGGGACAAACATAGACGCAAAGGCTTGCACGCATACGATAATATTTTCTACTATATGCCTGGAATTTGGAAGGACGTGGTCAGTCGATTACATCGTTCTCAGAGCTCGACTTCTTCATTCTGTGACTTTTGAGTTTCATAAACTTCTCAATCTGGCATGTCACGACTTTTCCAGATCTTGTTGGATTCTCTTTCCATCATCATCTCTGGTTATTTTCCTAAGTAATGAAGATAACCTCTCTTTGATTTCGTTATTTAGTTGATGTTTTTTTTTCCAACGGTTATAATGGATCCTCTCACGGACGAGGGTATGTCCTGCACTTTCCGCTACTCTTCTAGCTTTATATGAATCGACTGGTTTCATTATATTCAAGCCAGGTGGTATTAGCTAGTTTTTGATGGTTTTCTGTATATGTCTCCATTGAAGTCTAATGTTGGCTCCGTACCGATTAGATAATACAGTTCTATATTTAAGAGATGAGGAATTATGTACATTATTTACATTATTTACATTCGATGGTATTTGTCCTCATCTTGTTTGTTCTTAACATAACGTTTCGGTTGATATACCCTCCAGCCTTCTTCAGGTGTCTTGGGGAAATTTTGAACCTGGGTTCTCATTCCTAACGTGTTTTTCGATGTTATTATTATTGTTATTATTATCATAATTATATCAGCCGAAACGTTGTGTTAACAACAAACAAGATGACAAATCTCTGTCGAATGTAAATAATGTAAATAATTTACAGAAATAAAGTATTTATTACTTTTATTTTTTAAGATCAGTTGTAATAATGTCTGAACCAACTGCTAAAAAGGCAAAACTGAGGGACTACAAGGAAGATTGTATCATGCTTGGTTTTGTATCTGTAGACTCAAAACCTGTGTCTTGAATGTGATGCCCTCATGACAAATCATTCCATAAAGAAAGTTATGCTGGAACAGCACCAGAAATTAAGGCATCTATCATCTGTTGGTAATGGTAGGGAATATTTTAAGAATAAAAAGAAAATACAGCCAATCAAACTACTCGACTTTATAAACAAGATAAATACTGAAAAGGCAAAGACACTGAAACCAAGTGATTTGGTCTTTGAAATTATTGTCAAGGTTGCAGCACCTCAGATTTATGGTGAGAAACTTGTCAAGCCTTCTATGATAGCTTGTGCAGATGAGGTTCTGGGTAAAAATGCTGCATCTATTCTGAGTACAATTCCACTTTCAAATAACACAATTACATGAAGACAGGATGAAATATCTAATTTTGTTGAGGAGAAGATTGTGGAAATTCTCTAAAAGACAAATTTGTCTATCCAGGTTGATGATAGCACAATTCATAACCAAGTTATCCTTCTGGTCTATGTCAGATTCATCCACGAAGGAGATGATATGAGGGAGGAAATGTCATTCATTAAAATTTTGTCTGAAACTACTTTTGTAGAAGATATATTCAATAAAATAATGCAGTATTTTAATGATAATAATATTCCATTGACTAATTTAATCAAAATTGCATCAGATGGAGCTGCAGCCATGACTGGAAAAGTGAAAGGCTTTGTTTCTAGAATGAAATCAGTTGCTCTTAACATTTTTTTAATATACATTGCATTATCCACGGACAGCATTTGGTTGCTAAGAATATTGGAAGACACATGGAAGAAGCACTCAACACTGCCATACATGCAATTAACTTTGTCAAATCAAACTCAGTGTATAATAGATTTTTTTATGCAATTCTGTGAAGATGAAGATTTTAAGACCCTATTGCTTCACACAAAAGTAAGACGGTTGTCAAAAGGTTTGAACCTTGAAAGACTAGTGAATTTCTGGGAACCATTAATCAACTTTCTCATGTTCAAGAGTCAGATGACTCGCTACAACTCCAAGAAGCAAACTGATACAGCTAAGAAGATTTTGTAAAGACTTTCTGAGTTTAAATCAAAAATATTCTACTTGAGTGATATTTTTAAAACAGTGAATCTGCTTAACTTAGAGCTGTCCTCAGAAGATAAAAGGGTATATGGGGAAATTAAAACTTTGGAAAAAAACAGTTTGAAAAAAATTTGGCATCATTTCAGAATTTTAACACCACTGTTCTTATATCAGAATTCATCGCTGCATGCGCTGCCCATCTTGAAGGCCTTCAAGTAGACTTTAAAAAAAGATACAAGGATTTATTTAAGATGGATTATCCACTCTGGTTTGTAGACCTAGAAAATTATGAGCCAGGAGATGAAAATTTTGAGTTGGCTGAAATGTTGTTGGAATTGAAAGAGAATATGAAACTGAGAAGATGAGTTGAAAAAGGTGTCTTTGCTTACATATCGATAAAGGAATCAAACCCAAATATTTTTCGACATGTAGAAGCAAGCATCATTTCTTTTCCTACCACATGTAGATATTTTAAGTAGAAAAAGAAATAAATTAGATGTCAACAGCAGATGAACAATCAGACTAAGACTAGAATAGTTCCTTTAAAATTGATTATGATATCTTGTGGCAGAAACACCAATATCAAGCTAGTCACTAGCCGAATGGACTAAAAATGAACGACTTTATGAAAAATGATTTTGATATCTTGTGTTTATCTTTGTTTACTAAAATAAATTTTAGATTTTATCTTTTGTTTGCTAAAATAACTTTTAAAGTGTAAATAGACTATTTTGTCTTTTCATTAAATATTTTAGTGTGAAAGTAGAACAGCATTAAGTAAAAGTGGAAGTGGTCCCTAAAAATTTTTATCAAGTAAAAAATGGTCCCTGGGCTGAAAAAGGTTGGGAACAGTGATCTATACTATATGCACATTTTTTTCCACTCAGAAGAGATAGTGTTATGTACATGCGTGCGCGTATACATGCAAAAAACAAACTCATACACACACGCACATTTACTCACACACACACACACACACACACACACACACACACACACACACACACACACACACACACAGGTTTCAGAAATAGGGATGTATATCTACTGGTGCATCAGATATTTACTTGAAAATGCGACGAGACGAAGAAGAAGACGAAGAAGAAGAAGAAGAAGAAGAAGAAGAAGAAGAAGAAGAAGAAGAAGAAGAAGAAGAAGAAGAAGAAGAAGAAGAAGAAGAAGAAGAAGAAGAAGAACGCAGGGAGGAGGATAGGTAGGAGGGTAGGAGGAGGGGGATAGAAAGCTGAAACAATGAGATATATCAGGTAAGATCAGTATGAAGTTAGGCTTTAATTAAATTAGTTTTTCAGACAGAGTCTGAATCCAAAATTCTCAAATGTAGAAAATTAAGATTACATTGCTTGATAATAAATAATATATTATTGTATATAATATAATGGAAGCGTACACAACTGTTTGTATCTATCTTGAATCAAAATTGAAACACTTTCTCGATGGAAAATTGCCAAATATTGGTTCAATGAAACGAGTAACTGTGTGGTTTTGTTTCAAAATCTCTCATGATGTAACATGGAAAGTAATTTGACTGAATTGGCGTCGTCGTCGTCATCGCCGTCATCGTCATTGCTATGATCAAAAGCATTCCAGAAGTTACTTTCCCACATTTACCCGATTAGAATGGAATAAAATAATACAATATAAAATAAGTCATTTTATTAAGATGGCTGTGGTGGTGGTGATGGAGGGTGATATGAATTGGAGTTGGTTGCAATTTGTAGCAAGCCGTGAGAAGAAGAAGAAGAAGAAGAACAACAACAACAACAACAACAAGATTCTCACGTTGATTGCACTTTCATTTTGGTGGGGATGAATGTGGACAGCACTCAGCTAACAGTGACCGTACATAACCATGAAAATGGCCATCAAATTCAGTCTTAAATTTGACTTTGTCTTTCATTCTTCTGCGACTAGGTCAATCACATCATAATGACCCCGCATTGTATTTTGAATTAACTAAAGCTGCAAGAAGTCATGGTTTCGAAATATACATCAATGTGCTAATTTCTTTTTTTAATTAGAGCACTAATTTCCAAACAGTGCAAACTGATTTAAAACAAAATGTGTAAGTCTTTAGATGTTCCACGGTAATGGTTGAATAATATTCTTAAGGGCGACATTTACTCAGCTGCAGTCTCTTCAAAGCTTTGTCACTAACTCATTTCATAACCAAATTGTTAATTTCTCAACCAAACTCATTTCTCAACCAAACTCTTAATAGTTCTATAATAGTCGCCCCGCAAGCTACATTTTGGTATAAAAATATTGAAATTTGGTTCAGTGTAAAAAGTCACGTTAAAGTATGTGAGGCCCAAATGGGAGAGTAAGGCGAAAAATCGACATTGAATCAAAGTAACTTTCTAATTTTAAAAGCAAATTATATTTTATTTTAATCTTCAATGATAGATCAAAACGAGAGAAATCTAAAAATGTCAATTTTATCAAATGAATCTTTAATATAATGAATTTCTGATGCCAAAAGTACCGAAAAAAGTAAGTAACGCCTCCAATCCATTTTGACATCAAAATCTTCCTTGATTTAAAAACAATCTATATTTTATTTATGCTCAGAAAATAAATCAAAATGAGAGGAATCTAAAACTGCTAATTTTATGCAATAAAATTCTGTAGAAAAAAGCTAAGAGGTAAAAAGTGACAAAAAAATGTATGTGATGCTTAATCGAATGATTATTTTGAATAAAATATACACATTTGTCTCCCTTGCATCAAAGTAAGATTTCTTCTCTCTTTCTCCTTTTCTCCGCTGCTATAAGAGTAAAGCCTATTTGGAAACACTTCATATGCTAGAAATAACAGCATATCCTGAATTATTATTGAAAGATCTAAATCAGTAAGTAAAATTATGAATTATTAATTGTCACTATTTTTTAGTTTTTAATTGCATTGCCTGGAAAAAAAGTGGGTTACAATGAAAAATGCGGACAGGTGGAAATTAATATTCTTAAGTTATTAAACCTGGAAAATTATAGGACAAGTTAACACCTGGAAAAGTACTGGACAAACATATTTATACTTAAAATATTGCATCTATATTTAAAATTTAAAACATATATTGATATATAAAAACTAAAAACAATAGCTTTTATTAGCTGCTCTATAATTAAAAAATTAACTCAAATTTTAGGCTAACTCCTAGCAAAAGATAATTAAAATTCAATAACCCCATTGAAATGTTTTCAGTAAGGGCTATGTAGTCGCTTATCAAGAAGAATTTTTTATATGGTATGCTACCCCACCAAGTAAAAAATTTAATTTGGAAGAGTACCCCACTCTTCCGAAAATATCACTCCTCTAAGCCTGAACCCTACCATAATGGTAACAACTGAACTTTCCTTTTTTGAAATTTCCAGAAGACCAGCTTTGTGGTGTCTTTATCAATGAATTATAGAGTGCCAATTTTTATGAAAACGATGAACAAAAAATGAATTTTTGTTGAATACTACTTAAGAGCTTTTAGTAGTTCCTAAAAATTTCTAATTGAAAAAACATTCTTAATGGGGCTATTGAAAATCTCAAATGTTGATCTCAAATGATGACATGCATATCTATACTTAACTCCTGGAAGATTCGAACGCAAATATGTTAATCGCTGTTTTGTACGCCACACTAGAATAATTTAACCTTTTTATGACAACACACACGACTCATTGGTACAAAAATTTTGGAACAACAGTATTTGAACATATTTCTTATCAGGACTTTTGTCCCTTAAACAAGAGCCGGTGGCTTTGCTCATAATTTCAAGGAACAAAATGTTATCTAATCGCAGCTGATATTTGATATCTGTGCTGATAACTGATATCTTTGCTTGTATCTGATATCAGTGCTGATATTTCATATTTGTGCAGATATCTGCTAACTGATTATAAATCGCTATTCTTAATGCAAATAATGATTTATTATCGGTTGTCAGATACCAACTCTAATCAGCGAACAATTGTTCACTGAAATTACAAACGAGACCTTCTGCTCTTCATCATTTCAAAATTTGGGTGCTTCTGGCTGACAAGACACAACATTCGACACACTATTTTCGGGATCTCGTTCCGGAATCTTGTGCACCAAAGAGTCGAGTATGTTATGAACGATTTATCGTCATGAAAATGAGAAGTTTGTTACGTACACAATAGCGATTAGCATGTTTGTGTTCGAATGCGACTGAACTTATCCAGAATAGATATGGAAGAGAAGTCTTCGCTTCATACGCACATATTCACACACACACACACACATACACACACACACACACACACACACACACAAACGCACACACGCACACATAGACACACACAAACGCACACACATTTATATACATATATATAGTCAAGTCGAGAAAAGATTATA
>NC_142931.1:108330503-108378003 GCF_046866305.1 Octopus bimaculoides
TTGTACCCTTCCATCATTTGACAACCGATGTTGGTCTGTTTACGTCCCCGTAACTGAACGGTTCGGGAAAAAATCGGTAAAATAAGTACCACGCTTATATAAGTACCTGGGGCGATTTCTTCGACCAAAAGGCTGTGCTCCAGCATGACCGCAATCAAATGACTGAAACAAGTAAATGAATAAAAGATATGTGTATTATTATTACAAATTGGGATTTACCAATAGGACCACAGTTTCAATTTCAGGACAACCTTATTTTCTGGAGTACACATAGAAAGGTATATCCAAAATACTAATCTAATAATATAATCATTTTAAAGCCTACTATATCGTCCAATAAAATAAATTACATTAGAATTAATTAAAAATTATATAAACACATTAAAAATATATATATACCTTACCTCTTATTAGTCTGTGGGGAAAGAAGATAATGTTAATCAATGCTAGACGTGTTTCTGCGCTGGTGGCTTGTTTTATCAGGCTATACCAGTGCGTCCTCAGGCTATTTTTTTTTCTATATTATTATTATTAACGGATCCTACTTAATCATACAAATTCTAAGGTATCTTCAATAAAAAATAAGAATAAAAATAAGAATATCTATATATATGACTTCCTAATATATTTTTATAAACTTTAAAAGATTTTAAAAAACCCCAAAATTATAAAATTTTTAAAATTTACGAAAATTTAATAAAATTAAACACCTAAATATATAATAACGATATATATATATATATATATATATATATATATATATATATATATATATATATATATATATATATATATATATATAGAGAGAGAGAGAGAGAGAGAGTGTGTGTGTGTTAAACATAAAGAAACCCTCATCGACTATTTTATAACCACGTCAAATTAAACCAAACCGCCTATCAATATAAGCTTTACAGGAATTAATAATTTATTGTGAAATTAACCCCTATCAATACTAGTATAATATTACCATTATTATGTCAAACATAAGTTAATAATATTTAAAAAGTAAAAAACCTCTATATATTTTATAAATTTATTGAATAAAACTAGTAAATGAAATTATTTACCACAATTAATAAACGAAGAATACTTATCTGCATGGTTACTCCTTCTTTAACCTGTGTAATTAGCTGCACCTTCTGTCCTGCGCTAAGTATTATGGGAATAAAAACACTACTCTAGAAAAATTCTTTAAGACTAATATTATTTGAGTGGTTGAATGTATGTATGTATGTATGTATGTATGTATGTATGTATGTATGTATGTGTGTGTATATTATCTTTTACTTGTTTCAGTCACCGGACGCCAGAGATGCTGGAGCTCCGCTTTAAAGGTTTTAGTTGAATGAATCGCCTCTAGAACTTATGTTAAAAATTTATGTTTGGTTGAGTCGCTAATATACGGTTGGTGGCCACACTAACATACAGAAACTCATTCACAAGGCATTGATCTCCGCGGGGCCACAGTAGAAGACACTTCTCTACTTATCTATCTATTTATGTGTATGTGTGTATGTGTTTGTGTGTGTGTGCGCGTGTGTAAGTATGCCTCTGTGCGTACGTGTGCGCGTGCGTGTATATGCTTATGTGTGTTTGTGTGTGTATGTATAGATAGATATGTCTGTATGTACATGTATATATGTATATTGCCATTTAATAGGATATACTGTAAACCTCACTTTACATGATGTCACTTGACACACTGCCACATGAAGGTCACCGCTACCCCTAAGTCCGCAAGCAGGCGTGTGCTGCGATATGTTATCGCGTTGCAGAAATTATCCGGGAACATTTTGATACGACCTTGTATATTCTAGGATCTAGTTTTCAAGTAAAACTCAATTAAATAGTATCACGTAGTTGCTAATAAATGATAAAATAGTTCGTCTTATATTAATAAAAAAGGTTGTCAAATTTATTAATGGCAGTATAATTTTTCAGCAAACTGCAATTGTTAGTGAGTAAAAACTTAATGATAAAGTCTATTTAGGTTACTCTGGCAAAATGCAATCATGTCTTCATTAAAATGCTATAACCCCGCAAAAGTAGAGGTAAAACTGAATGCTTTTAAATTAAACGTCGTTTATCTAAATTATTGTTTGTTAATGAAGTGTTTGAATGGTTACTGACCCAAGCTGAATGATTGTTTTAAGATATTAGTTACGAGGTTATTTTATGTATTAGATTTTAAAATTAATTAAAAAGTTCGAGTTGAAATTCCTCTGATCTAAGAACACTTCGCTTTGCAGCTAACTGTTCTGAGATCAGAAGCCATTCTACTCTTCCTTCGTGCTATTATCAATTTCTAGTGCATGTATGTTTGTTTATTTATTTGTGTGTGTGTGTGTGTGTGTGTGTGTGTGTGTGTGTGTGTGTGTGTGTGTGTGTAGTAAGAAGTTCGCTTCCCAACTACATGGCTCCGGTGCAGTATCACTGCATGGCACTTTGGATAAGTGATGGTTCGCCACCATCCCCTGCCAGAGCCTCGTAGAGCTTTAGGTGTTTTCGCTCAGTAAACACTCACAACGCCCGGTCTGGGAATCGAAGCCGCGATCCTATGACCGCGATCTGCTGCCCTAATCCCTGGACCATTGCGCCTCCATGGTCATATATGTTTAATTGATAATCTTCTGGAAGCTTTACAGATTTTTACAGTTCCAGTGATGGATTGGATCTGTAGTCTTCGAATTAGCTTTCTCCTTTCTGGTTTGAGGAGCCTAATTTCTCAAGATCGGTATTTAGGCAGTGTGTTACATATTCCAGGGCCCCAATAGTTACAGGTATGAACCAGAAATTGTAATCTAGATAGAGTAACTGCAAATTTCTCAATAGTTCAGCATAGATGTTCTCTTTATCACTGATCTTCAGCTTTATGTTAACATCCGCTGGGCAGCTAATTTCCACAATTGTGTACACTTTCTCTTCTTTATCCCAAATCATTATATCAGATTTGTTGTTCTTACATTTTATTGAAGTCTTCACTGGTACATTCCACCAGTACTCCTTTTTATTATGAGTGGCTATGGCTTCTACCATATTCTGGGGTTTTATTTTTTGCCGTCTGGGTTATCTTTCCGACGGATTTCATTATAGAGTGTCCTAGCTACAACGCAAAATCTCATCGGTAGATAATACTGTATTGACATTTTCTGGACCACCTCTTATGATGTAGGTGACATCATCAGTGTGAAATCCACAAAGTCTGCATCAGTTGTCACATTTTACGGCTTTTCCCGCATCTCTATCCCTTTTGTGCATCAGGTACTTCGTTGATATTTCGTGTTCCTGGATTACAAACGCATACCCTCCGAAGTGGGAGGTAGTAACCCGGCTATTCGTCCATGATAAACTGCTTTGATGATCGATGTTACAATCATCACGGTGCTTTCTACTAATATATCCATGCATAATCTTCTGCTCATATAGGCTCATCCTTTCAACTGATGATATGTTGCGATAGAGTCGTACAACTTCATTGGGGATGTATTCTAGGATATCAGAGAGAGTGTTGCTCAAGCAGCTACCTTCCAAGTCTTATGATGTTATCAGCCTCATGTATGCAAACTTGGTCAAGGGATGCACTTCGACGCTTGTTGGTTAAAAGATGTTGCCGAGGGGATACGATGCGACATTCAAAGGCATTTTGGATCGATGTTAAGCCTCTACCGCCTTGTTTACGTTTTAGGTAGAGGCGGTCTTCGTCACTGTTTATTTGGAAATTATGTGCGCCTGTTAGTATTGTTCGGGTTTTCACATCAAAGGTTCGGATTTCATCAACGTCCGGTCAAACAACCCAAATGTTGGTATGAGTACTGGTACTGAAAACTCATTTTGGGCCACTGTTTTATTAAATGCAGAGAGTTTTGAGGTCTAAATTTTCTTTAGTCGGTTGTAATATTCTTTAGTGACACGTGTTTTGTTACAGGTGCTATTGTAAGATATATTTTCATCCACCCCTAGATACCTGTATCATTCCTCTTGAGATACAGGGGAAACAGTCAAATCATTGATGGATATGTTATTAGTCTGGTTTATAGTTTTCCCCCTTTTCACAACCGTATAACAACATTTATCCTGACCAAACTCCAATCCTACATCCTTTGAGAATTCTGTAACTAGGTCAAGGTTTTTTTTCTTTTCATGTGTATTCTTTCCATAAAGCTTTTAGTCATTTACTAAGAAACAGTGCGTAATTTTAGGATTTCTGTTTCCTTGTGAACCAGTGAGATATCCTTCAGGCTTCCTTAACATGAATGACAAGGGCTTTACAGAAAGTATAAACAACATCACAGTGATAATACAGTCACATTTTGTGTTTAATTTCAAGATGGTGGCCCACGATGAAATCAGGTCAGCTATGGCTTTGACTATTCTCAATGGAACTTTAGCAAGTGGAAGGGTTTCTAGCATCCATCAGTAGGGAACAGAGTCAAAGGCTTTCTAGCCACATTGAGACTAGGTTTCTCCTATGCTCTCTCACCTCTGACATCACAGTTTTGTTGATTAATAACAATTGCTCGGCACATCCCCAGACTCCCTTCTTCCCAGCTACTTGTTCTGCTGTGATAATGTTATTAGTTTCACAATGGTCTTGGAGAAAGAGGTTTAAACATGCTGTATATATCTTATACATTAAGTTCTGGCATGCAACTGGCCAGTAGTTTTTTGCCATGTGAGTGGTTCTGCGTTTGGGGATCAATTTTGTCTCTGCGAGAGCTAATCAGTTTGGTATGCTACCGTTCCTAATGAAAGATATGGTCGGTAGAATGTTCACTTCTTGTACCATATGTATGCATGTATGTATGTATGTATGTATGCATGTATGTATGTATTTATGTATGTATGCATGCATGCATGCATGCATGTATATATGTATGTATGTATGTATGTATGTATGTATGTATGCATGTATGTATGTGAAGAAAGAATGAGAGAGAGAGAGAGAGAGAAAATGTATTTGTGGGTATTCATGATATAAAATCAATACAGAAAATACTTTCGTTTCCAATTTTTGGCTGTAAATTTTTAATATTTAAAATCATTTTAAGGTAATGAATATTTTCCTACGAAAGATTAGCATTCATTCGCTATAAGCAATAAGAAATTTTACAAAAATTATAATTATTGCATACATGATTTTTTCCCGATACTATAGTTGGTGACAAAAGTACGCTTTCAACGTTTTCCGTCACATGACGGATACCACCTTTCGTATATATATATATATATATATATATATATATATATATATATATATATATATATATATATAGGAGAAAGAATGTACGAAAAAAAAACAACAACAGACGAGGGCAGGTGGTATAAACAACAAAAGGATGTATTAGTTTGACGCTCGGGAATACAGAAGGTCTTTAATGTTTCGAGCTACGCTCTTCGACAGAAAGAATACGGAGAAAACAAGGAGAAAAACACGGAGAAAAAAATTGAATGGTCTTTGGTCAACGATCTATCATGGCTTCATATACCGACATCCTTATAATATCAAGAAGGTCGAAAATTTTGATGGATGAGAAATTAGTCAGCAATAAAAGATCCCAGATCTCTTCTGCTTCATTATTTTGACGAAGACACAGAAAGTAAATGCAAAGTCGACTGCAGCGAGATTTGAACACCAAATGCTAGCAGCTGGAGCAATTACCGTAAAGCATCGTTTTCGACCGTCTTACGTTTCTGTCTGCTAATCGTTATCTATTATTACTACTATAATAAGCGTAAAGGAAAATAAAACAACAGAAGTAACAAATAACCGAAATATACTATATCTATTTTCGTTTGTCTTGTTTGTGTCTTCGGATATTATATCCCATCTTATGTTCACCTTGTTATTCCTCCTACTGGAAACTATAAAAAAAAAAGACAATTCAAAATCTAAAATTCAGGTAATTGATTATATTCTATTCACATATTTGTGTTTCGTGCCATTGTTCTACTAAATGTTTAGAAATTATGGATAAATTTGAACGCAGATAGCCGGTAGCAAAGAACAATGAGAATTCGTCTCATGCTCTTATTTATTTGTCACTCCACTATCTAAGACAGCGGAATTAAGTGGGAATAATTAACGGTTTCGTGGATTTTAAAGATGTATTCATATGAATAAAAGACTAGCATTTAAATAAGTTGTGAAGAGTTAAGTTACAAATTGAAAATCTCTTTAGTACAGTAGAACTTTATGCAACATTTCTATATCAGGATTCATTAGGTGTAACTCCTAAATAAGTTATTGTTTGTAACGAGATTATTTGGTGTATTCACAAACATCTAGTATGCTATAAGAACCAAAGATCGAAATATAGGTGTTTAGTTATCAAAATTATAATTATCTACGTAAAAAGAGGATGTATATATATATATATATATATATATATATATATATATGGGGGGAGGTAAGTATGAATGTATGGAAGTATATTAGGTCATCTTCTATTCCTTGACAAAATTAGATCAATGTGAACAATTAATATTTCAAACTAGTAATTAACTATTTAATTGCCAAAAAAAATCACTAATTTCGCGCTGTTAGCTGACATGATGGAAGAGTGAGATTATTAAGTAGCTTTGTATTCTGATATCAAATCTAAAGAAAATGGGTCGTTTCTTACGCTTATATCATTTTTAAGATCACTTTGCTTTCCTCCTCTACTATCTCAAATTTTCCTTGTCTCTAAGGCAGAATTGCCCCTAAGTCAGTGTAGTGGCAGAATAATTGAAACAGCGAGAAAAATTGTTTACCTACATGCAATAACAATTTAATCTCCAGTAAATCCTCGATCAAATTTGCCTTACATCATTGTAGTGTTGAAAAAATAAAGGACCAATCAAGTACTGTGGTCGATTTACTGCGTTGTGCCAGTTTTAAACATCAGTATTGACCCTGTTATTTTGTACCTGTACTTTTTTAACACTGAATCCGAAAGAGTCAACTTCCTCTTTAACCTATCTGGGGTAGATAAAATAAAATATTTCTTAAGTACCGTATCACTATAATCTACATGACTCTCCTACATAATGCGAAACAACGGTGTTTATTATAGACGCAAACGAAGACTGGGTCTTAAGATTAATAAGGTTTTCTAATTCTTTGTAACTATTTCATTTGAAGGTTTATAGAGGAAAAATAATACACAAATTTTCATTCTGAAAAAGCATTGGAAATGGGTTCAAGTGTTTTAATTCCTTGCGAAATGACGTGATTTATTTTCAAGTGCAGGTGTACAACTCGTACTTCTTCCAACAATGCACTTTGCATTTTATTTTTTAAAAAAAACGCAAAATTGTTACTGTTCACAGCTGGTGTTAATGTGCGTCTAGTTGCTTCTTACGAGAGAATTTCAAATTCAGTACCGCTATTTTCACGTCTTTCTATGACATTTACTTTTTTATTTACTATTTTTTTCCTCTTTAATTGACTGTCTTCGCTTTTCTGACAACTTTCATTTTCATATAATTCCTTATAGACCAATATATTGCATCTCTACAAATACAACGTCAGAGAAAATGTAATTGCTAGCGAGAAAGAAAAAGTTGATTGCACTAGCATTTAGCAATAAATATTTTTAATATTTTCGTTGTATTGAGGCGGTGGACTGGCAGAATCGTTAGCACGTCGGGCGAAATGCTTCTCGGTATTTCGCCCTCTTCAGGTTCTGAGTTCAAATTCTGCCATCGTCGACTTTGTCATTCATCATTTCGAATTCGATAAAATAAGTACCAGTTGAGCACTAGGGTTGTGGCAATCGACATACCCTTCCCCCGAAATTGCTGGCCTTGTATCAAAATTTGAAATCAATATTTTCGTTGTATGCGAAGGCGGCGAGCTGATAGGATCGTTAACACGCCGGGCAAAATGGTTAGTAGCATTTCGTCCGTCTTCACGTTGTGGATCAAATTCCGCCGAGGTAGATTTTGCCTTTCATTCTTTTGGGGTCGATAGAATAAGTACCAGTTGAGCACTTTATCCCTCGATATTCTTCTTTGTGTTCAAGACAGTGTAATGGCCAAAAAGAAAAACAAAGGTCATGCCTATTTTTAGTTACGTTCCTTTATTTATGTATTTATTTATTAATTTTCTAATTCAAATCTCATCTACGATAGTATTATCTTTCATCCCTCTGAAATCAATAAAATATTAATCATTTACCGCAGTCGATTTTATAAGCTCGTAAATGCTGAATAAACTGAAAATCACTATTAAACAGTTTTATGTTTCGAATCCACGGCAACATATATAATTTTAGATGATTAGAAGATAAAGCTGTCATTAATATAGATTTCAAATTTTGACTCAAGGCCAGCAATTGCGGGAATGGAGCTAAGTCGATTACGTTGACTCCAGTGCTCAACTGGTAATTATTTCATCGACTCCGAAATGATGAAAAGTAAAGTGGACTCCTTCGGCATTTGAATTCTGAACCTGAAGTCGGACGAACTGCCACTAATCATTTTGTCCGACGAGGTAACGATTATTCCCGGAAGAAATGCTGCTAATCATTTTGTCCGGCTCGGCAACGATTCTGCCAGCTAACCGTCTTAAAACTGTGATTAATATTGAGTTCCACTATTCGAAGGCATACTTTATTTGCTTCTATTATACAATTTCCAGCTTCGATACTTTATAACCATTATTGCCCATTTATACATTGTATAAGTGTTTCTTTGCCTGTGTTATAAATCAGTGTTTGTTAATATTTGATCACGTATAGTAGATATGAATTTAGAAAAGAAACGGTGAGACGCTGTAAGATCCATGACTTTCTTAATAGTATAGAAAGTGAAATAGATTAATTCAGCTAATGAGAATGCTTTGGTTCTAATTCATTTAACTCATTAGTATTTCCCAACGTAACTTTCTTATCGATGTTCGAATCATCACAAATGATATATCATTAAACTGCACTTAACTTGCAACAACAAGAATGACTAAATATTATTATAACGGTTATTCTTTGCTTTATTTTCCATAACACTGTCAAGTGAGCTGATGATAATTCAATTGTTGAAGAACGCAGTCTGTTAATTATTTTCTATTAAAGTGCTATTTTAATACCAATATTTCTGCTTTAATCAGTAGTTAGAGTGAAATACATCGTTTCAAGTTCGTCTTAATAAAAGCAAATCTTGGAAAGTATTTACTTTTCAAATTGATGAGATTTTTCCGCTTAATATATTAATGATGACGAGGAAGGTAGTAGTGGTAGTAGAGGATGTGGTGATAATAATAATCATAAATAGAAGTAATGAAATCAGAACTAAAAAGATGTTCAAAATGCACTCCTCTCTAATAAGAGTAATATCGACAAGCTATATTTACCAAGAATGAAAAGAGACAGTAATTTATCTTTTATTTGTTTCAATCATTAGACTGCGGTCATGTTGGGACACTGCCTTAAAGAATTTTTTGTCGAATGACTCGACATTTTTAAAGTACTACGTTTTTTGAAGCCTGTTACTCTGTCGATATGTTTTGCCAAACCGCTATGTTACAGGGAGGTAAACATATCAACACCGGTTCTCAGACCGTGGTGGTGGTGGTGGTGATGGTGGTGGTGGTGGTGGTGGACAAACACATACACACACACACACACACACACACACCACACACCGCACACACACACACATATATATATATATATATAATCCCTCCCCAAGAAAAACTTGTGCTAAAATTTCTCTAAGAGATGAACGCCGTAGTTGTACTAGCAAGTAACGTTCGCAGCCACTTCAACATGGCTGTTCCGTTCGAACGGACTTTACTGTGATTTTTTAACCCCAAGAGAACATCTCCCTCATCTGGTTAACGGTGCACAGCTGCATCCGATATACTGCGAGCAGGGGAGCGAACCTTTACTCGCAGTATACGGTGCTAGGGGTTCGTGAACCTCTACTCGCTGTATAGGTGATAGGGGTTCGCCATGTTGAAGTAGCTTCGAACATTACTATATATGTATTGTTCGAAAATATAAAGATACAGAAAGTGTATCGCACAGCCAGCTCAAGACGGTGTTTGCCGGAGCTAAATAACAGCAACATTCATCCTAAACCAGGACTGCCATGTTATGTTGGCAAATAATCTTTACTTTAGAGTACTGCTGCTGAATATCTCTCTCTGAGAGATTTACAAATAGAAATTTTCTATTTCATTAGATCAGTGACTGTGTGTCACTTTCAAAACTATATATTTCGAGGGAGAATTTAGCTCGAGCTTGGTGAATCCCTAAAGGACTTCCTCGACGGTGGGCCGAAACTCTCGACACGCGAGGCGGAATGCTGTGAAGGACCGATTACACCTGCGGAAGTAAAAGAGGTGTTGGCCGAGTGCGCCGGGGACAAGCCGCCAGTGCTGGATTGTCTAAGCTATGAGTTTTATCGTAGCATTCTGGACTTGATCGGAGACTTGCTGGCCGGCATGTACACAGACAAGCAACAGAATGGCAGGATTCTCAGCTCTGTGAGTCGGGGAGTGGTGACGCTGATCCAGAAGGACCCGATCAAGAGGGACAGTATAAGTAATTAAAGGCCCATAACTCTACTCAATGTAGAGTTAAAGATTTTGGCCAAGGTGTTAGCAGAAAGGTTGATGCGTGTCGTGGAGAAACTTATACGCTACACTTTAGACAGGGTGGGTAAATTAACCGGCAAAGGTGGGGAACTGGTCCATTCAGACCAAAATAAAGCGATTGATAGGGTAGACCACCAGTACCTCGCAGTGGTTCTTGAAGCGGCTGGGCTGGGCCCGGACTTCTGTAGGTGGATCTCCGCAATGTATAGTGGCACCCAATCCACCGTCCAGATAAACGGCTACCTGTCGGAGCCGTTTTCGATAAAGTGCTCAGTTCCTCAAGGGTGTCCTCTGTCCGCGCTTTTGTACGTTTTGGCTCTTGTGCCTTTATTGAGGAAGTTGGAGAATTTGGGACGCACCCCCAATGAAATCGGATGCGGTAAGTCAGTTTTTGCTTAAGCGGATGACGTCTCCATCATCGTGTCCAATGAGGCTCAGCTATCTTGTGTAGAGGACGCTATCAAAGGATACGAGGTGGTGGCAGGAGCAATAGTTAACAAGGACATCCATCTGCTTGCGTCTCGGCATCTGGAGGAGCAAGCCAATATCGTCCAGTGTCGTGGGACACTGGACAGATGGTCCTGTTAAGTTGCTTGAAGTTTGGTTTGGACCCGACACCCAAACAGAGAAGAATTGGAGCGAGGTGGCAGACAGGGTGGAAGCTCTAGTTCGGACTTGGTCCGGATCGGCTCTATCTCTGAAAGGATGGGCGGAGGTGGTACAGGTGTTTATTGCATCTGTAACCACCTACCGCCAAACCGTTGTCCCTTGCCCCAACTCGTGGCTATACAAGTTGGAGCGCCTCCTTTTCCGCTTTTTGTGGAAGGGAGGAAAGCCACTTGTAAGGCTCTCCGTCTGCTGTCAGGAACCGCTAAAGGTGGATTAGGGATGCCCTGGCTTATGATGCGCAAACATGCGTTGAGGCTACAAATGAATGTATATAAAATACTTATTATATTAAGATAGAAAAATATTATTAAAAATATCAAAATTATAGACGTTCCATAATTAACTTTACGTTTATTATAATATAAACTAACAGAAATATTATATGCAAACACTAATTTTAACGAATCTTTCGTTTAAACTACAATTTAAATGAAGTTTTAGGTTAAACTAAAATTATAAACGTAAAATATAAACTAACAAAAATTAATTTATATAAATTAATATATAAAAGCAATTATATCACCATTAAATAAATAAAAGACATTTAACAAGATTATCGAAAAGAAATACAAAATTTATCTAATCGAAACTTCAGTTTAAATAAAATTATAAATGTTGTACTATTGACTAAATATCAATTAGAAAATAAACTAATAATCAAAGAAATTTTTTAAAAAATTACTTATTTATCCTATAAAACAAAAAGAAATATTAAACAGTATTAATGGAAAAAATTCAACCCTAATCTAATCGAAGTCTTGGTTTAGGCTAAGATGATAAACTTATTACTATTAAATCAGTGTTAAAAAGGTATCGACTAAAATTATCATTAAAAATCAATTGAATTAATATAAAAATACATATTTTTTCAAACAATGATATAAAGTCATTTAACAAAGGTAAGACGATACTTATCGCTTCGATGCTGTAGTTTGTATATAGAATCTTCATATAAAAAAGCACAAATCTTGTAAATACATCTACCAAGGCTTTCCTGGTCAAAATTAAAATTTGGTCCACCATATATCAAGCTAAAAACAAGATCGTTTGTCAGTTATTTGTTCAGAAGATAACGTTTAAAAACTGACATACGGTCTTGTTTTCAACGTGATAAATGGCGGAGTAAATTGTTATTTCGACCAGAAGATCCTAGGTAGCTGTATTTACATGATCTGTGTTTTCTATTTTTTTTATTCAAGATTATTTTCACTCTCTTAGCTGATCGAGTGCTTTTCTACATGCTGAAGCATACACATACACATACACATGCATACACGAACGCACGCACACACACACACACACACACACACACACACACACACACACACACACACACACACATATATATATATATATATATATATATATATATATATATATATAATAAATTATAGATAAGAGCAAAAGAAATAAAATTTCTATGCCAATATGCTGAAAAATAAACCTTAGATCGTAATTTCAGTTGGCTTGCTTTCCTCGTTTCAACACGCTGTGTATTTATAGTGAAAATTATTGTATGTGGTTAGACGATCTAAGATGTGTTTTCAGCATATTGGCACAGAAGATTTTTTCCTTCCCCCTTATTTATAATTGCTTATAACTTTCACCTTAAAAAGTATTTCAATATGCTGGCCACTGATAAATCTTTGTTGAAAACTCTTACCCTATATTAGAAGTATATATATATATATACATATATATATATATATATATATATATATATATATATATATATATATATATATATATATATATATATATATACATACGACTTGTTTCTTTCAATTTCCGTCTACCAAATCCATTCAAAAGGCTTTGGTCGGGCCTAGGCTATAGTAGAAAACACTTGGCCAAGGTGCCATGCAGTTGGACTGAATCTGGAGCAGTGTGGTTGGGCAGCAGGCTTCTTTCCACATAGCCGCGTCCTTTTTTTTTTTTTTTAATCACCATCAATGGTGTGACTTGGGATGTGAAAAACTATGTTGCAAATATTGATGAAACACTATTATCTGCTAACAGAAATATTCAAGAAACCATTGTAACATGATCAATTCATGCACCAAAGCAATAATGTTAAATGAAAGAATGCTGGTTGTGACGGAAAAATAGAAACACGAAACGTGTATTTGGTTTTTATGTAGCATGCTGCATTTCAGCCGAAAATTGTTGAAGTGCATCGAGTTAGGCACCGTCGTCAACTGCTTCCAGTCTGTTGTTCTTTGAAAAATTTCGAAACAGCAGTAAATTTACCGCTGTTCTAGTTCTATTTTTCTGAATATAATTGCATCATATATAAAAGACTTAAATAATAAGTTTATTCTTTATGTTGAAAGTTTTCACGATAATGCAGTGTCAGTCTTTTAACATTACTATTATAGTTTGGAGAACATCTATGCTCATATATTAGTGAAGGCGCGTGACCAATTAGCTATGGTTCTGCATTCAAGATTTGTAACAAGCAGAATTGTAAATACTATATTTTGTAATTCATATTTTACACGTTATTCAAGATTTTGTATAATTCTTAACGAATTACTGATAAAATTTAAAACATCTGCACTTTATTTTTACCTTTGAAGCTATTTGTTGTTTCACATAATCTGTCGAATAATAACAGCGTTCTCCATGTTACACACGCACATGTTACACACGCACATGTTATACACTATCACATAAACAGACATATTAATGAAAAATACGATGGCACTATGTATCATAAGGCATGATCTCCAAGTCTATTTTCAAGTATGTACAAATCACAGAGATAATCATATATATGTATACGTATGTATAGTTAATTAGAAAACAGCGAGCTAAGGAAAAATATCTCAAGTGGGTTAATAGCATCAATTTAAGTAATTTCAAGTAGGTGGAATTTTACTGAATGATGTCAGTAAGACAATAATAATAATAATAACAACAACAATAATAATAATAATAATAATAATAATAATAATAATAATAACAATAATAATGAGAATAATAATAATAATGATGATGATGATGATGATGATGATGATAACAATAACAATAATAATTAATAATAACAAAAGCAACAGCAACATGATAAATCAGAAATAATTAGGAATTCTTAATGGAATGAAATTTTTCACGAAGCTGGAAAAGGAAAACATAAAAGTAGCGACAATCGCTAATGACTCTTAAATCAAAAGAATGGGGTGTTTTTTCAAAAATAAATATCAGTTTTAGAGAAAATGAATGTTTATGTTTACAGAAATATCCTGATTTTGTATTAGATGCGAAAATAACAGTAACAGATACATTCGATTATCATTAAATGTCATCAATTAGATATAGTTTAAATAAAATGGCTTTGATGCGTAGAGAGTCTCTTACTCTTTTACTCTTTTACTTGTTTCAGTCATTTGATTGTAGCCATACTGGAGCACCGCCTTTAGTAGAGCAAATCGACCTTGTAAACGATTCGAAAACTTCGATGATGTTCTCTATTCTAAATAGGGATTGAGTAACTTGCACATAGCTGCTAAACTTACTCAAACCTAGACGTATAAATTATTCAAAACTATGTTCTTCGCTACTTGAATATAAAAATGTATATTAATACTTTTATTGTGTAGCGCTGTTTATGATAGTGAGATATACGGATTGACAAGATTAGCGGCATCTGTATATTTTCGTAAATATAATATGTGCGAATACCTGATGTTTAATTACTGTAGAATAAGTAGAATGAATATACTAGAGTTAGTTATAATAAATATATAATTTGTGTATAGATAAATTAGATCGAGAATCATTGGCTAGAGATGTAAAAAAATCTCCCCCACCCATTATATAATTTTCTGAAAGGGATATTGAGAAAAATAAAAGCAAAGGATGAATTGGACCTCTGAGAAGCTATAACTATAGTGGCAATAACGTTAAATGGATAAAGAAAAACAGAGAACGATAAATTAATAGAGGAGCTGAAAATAAATGATTGGCCACATGTGACTCGTACAGGAATAATTACGCATTTTTACAAGTTACGCTTATATACTTATAAGTTTTAACAGTAATACCCAATTCATAAGCGGAGAACTGGTAGAATCGTTAGCACGCGGCGCAAACTGTTTAGCGGCATTTTGTGTGTCATGTTTTGAGTTCAAATTCCGCCGAGGTTGTTTTTGCTTTTCATCCCTTTCGGGATCCATAGAAATAGACTGCTAGATCGATGTAATCGACTTACTCCAAAATTAGTATTCACTTCAGAAATATATAAATTAGCTTTAACTTAAATGCCGAAAAATAAGAGTAAAATTTCTAAACAATTAACTTTAAGCTATGACGTAAAGTTACCAAAATTAATAGCAAAGAGAAGAAAAAAAATCAATAAAGCTACTGAGACACAAATAGATTAACTATGAATACAAAGCCAGCAATAATAACAACATTGTCCCGCTTATAGATAATAAATAAAGCGATTAAGGTCGATAAAGATGCGTTAAATCGGTATAAACTAGCAATGCACTCCGGCGTTTTCCGGGTGTTATAACCTACAGCCACATTGCATTATATATATATATACTGAATTTTCGAATGCAAGTGGAACGTACGCGCTACATACAATGTACTCTGGCGTTGCCCGCGTCGTTGATAACAATAATACCACGACCATTTGGTATTGCAGTACATGTCTTTGATAAGGAAAAATTGATTTGAAATTTTACAAATCAGTGAACACAGTGTGCATCCCAATCAATGAAGGGACACGCACCGTGGATGAACTCGTGTGTATGTGACCTTAATTTGCTCTCGCATAGATGTGCGGTGTTGTTTTTGTCTTCACTGATGTTATCAAGTCAGAAATTTGTTTTCCATCGTATCACCCGCGTTACAATACATGCTCAAACAATGTGAAAAATAGGAAGATTGTAGCAAAATCCTTACGAGTTTTACAGCTTATGGAATGAATAACAGGCATGAATATATACTAATAACGATAAGCAACTTTGGATATATTTGGTTGAATAAAAAGAAAAAAGGTTAAAGACAAAAATCTCGAAAGGTTGTAGTCATTGTTTCACGTCTTTACTACTCTTGAATGAATATAGGCACTTACCGGGGAAATTTTATTGAAATTAAACCTGAGAGCACTCCTTTGGCATTCCTGAGTCTTTTGCTACCAAGAAAATCTACATGGACAAATTGTTTTCGGTAGTCATGCCGGAGCGATCACAATTATGCCAGAATAAGGTTTTGTAAGAAGAAATGGTACACAATACTTCAAATAGATTATTTAATCATGGAATACTGAAGACGTTCATATTGGCAGTTTAGTTGTGGCACAAAGACCATTATTGATGGAAAATGTGCCAATAATTGTTCAAAAGATGCAATTTTTGATCATTTTCCGTTGACAAATAGGGTTTTGTGCATCACAAATGCACTCCTAACACTCCTTGTGTATTGCTGCATTTTGTGACCGAATACGTACAACGTATATTAGAAGCAAATCTAAATATTACCCGAAAATGAACTAGAAACTGTGCAACCCGACCTCGTTTTCCAGGTTATTTTCGTAGTAAAAAAGAGTTGTTTTAAAAAGTCATACTTTATTTGGTAGCTGAAATATTACTGAATCTTTTGATACCTCACACGTCAAAATCGGCAACACTGCTTTCGAACCCATACGGAATCTACGCACCACACACACACACACACACACACACACATACACACACACACACACACACACACACACACACACACACACACACACACACACACAAACACTGTTTCATATATATAGGTAATATATTTGAAACAATGTAATTATATATATATAATATATATATATATATATATATATATATATATATATATATATATATATATATATATGGTGCACCAGTATGACCGCAGCCACTTGGCTGAAACACATAAATAAATATATATATATATATATAAGTATATACATGTCTTCATATATGTATAATGAATATGTGTATCCATATAATGGATATATCTATTAGCGACGTTTTTATGTGAAATTATATATAAACATTTTACATTAAACTGAAGTATCACTCAATAACTATTAGTAGATTTATTACTTATTATTTTTTACAAAGAGTAAGTTGACATAGACTTCGAAGTTTTAGTTAACAAGTCGTCATTACACTAGTGACTTTAGGTAAACCTAAGTTTTTAAGTCATTGTCCACCCGTTCCTTGTATAAAGAATTGTCTATATGTGTATATGCGTGTGAGAAGTTCTGGAACATATCTAGGCTGCTTAGAATAAAGAAGTCGATGTACTGGGTCTAAATATATTTTATTAAGTACAGTGAGTCCAATAAAGTACATTTTATTTCAGTCGATGACAATAATTTTATATAGACAGGTAGAAAAATAGTCATGCTGATAACATTACAGATGTAAGCGTGATGTTGGCTACAACAGTGTTGGTAGGAATTGTGCGTGACATACGTAAGTGATTTTGTGATGATGACCGTGTTGGTTATGATAATATAGAAAATGACTTTGTGGTTACGACGATAATGGTAATGGTGGTACTTAGGTTGATTATGTGTTGTGAGATGACGATGTCGATGAGGATGATAATGATTAGGGCCAAAGTGATGGTAGTGATGATAGTGGTAAACATGAAAGATTGTTGATGATGATGAAGATTATGATGATGGTAGTGGTGGTGTACGATATGATAGTATTGATGTGTTGGTGTACATGAGCGATAAGGTGACGGTGGTGAAGATATGATGCGTTTATAGCCATAAATCTTTAGGGATAAGGCAACATATGTGGTGTAGATGATGATGATGATGAAGGGATCGTTGAAGGTGATTATAAATACAACAATGTTACCCGTGGCACTTTGGCTTTCTCAAGTAACGATGTTGTAGAAGTCAATAAATGCCATAGATCAGAAACATGCACAAGTACAGAAATCACCCCGCCATCCGATTCACTTACACATGCAAACACGCGTGCACACACGCACATACACACACACACAAACGCGCGCGCACGCACACGCACACACACACACACACACACACACACACACACGGAGGCACGCACCACACACATATACACTGAAAGTTGCTCAGAGACGTATTTCATACAAGCATACAATAAATTCATACACGCAGAGATACACATAGGCGCAGACACATGAATAGAACCTTTGCATTCACAGAGACACAGAGAGAAGGTTATGCAAATACATATATTTAGTCCCGCATTCAATATATATAAACCAAAATGTACTACGTGCGTAAAAACATCTATATAAATATGTATAAATACATACCCCACCACACACACACACACACACACATATATATATATATATATATATATATATATATATATATATATATACATATTATATTATTCATATATAAGGTTAAGAAGGGTATTGGATTCAACCAAACCCAAAGATACAGGTAATACCGAGTAAGTGCTGTATACCGGCTAGTTTTGCCCCTTTCGTTGTATAAACAAGAGTGGGGATTATAACATAGGTCGTGTATTAGCGTGTGTATATATAAAGAGAGAAAAGGATAAAGAGAACAATAGCAAAGTTAGAAATATATTTTATATAAGATATATATATTTTATAAAATATATTTCTAACTTTGCCATTGTTCTCTTTATCCTTTTCTCTCTTTATATATATATATATATATATATATATATATATATATATATATATATATATATATATATATGAACACATTTATGTAAACACACATACATAATGCAAATATATGTGAAAACACTCTTGCGCATTCATGTAAAGCAAAGATTGAGTAAGGATATGATGTAGAGATGACTGTGTCTTTATAAGCGATGTTAGCAGTAGCGCTAAATATATAAAATAACCTCTCCCTCTCTCCCTCTCCCTCTCTCTCTCTCTCTCTCTCTCTTTCTCTCTATCTCTCTCTCTTTCTCTCTCTCTCTCTCTCTCTCTCTCTCTCTCTCTCTCTCTCTCTCTCTCTCTCTCTCTCTCTCTCTCTTTCTCTCTTCCACTCTTATTCTGATTTGTGTGTTTGGATATTAAAATGCAATAAAAACCTTAGCATTATATATATATATGTGTGTGTGTATTGATATATATATATATATATATATATATATATATATATATATATATATATATATAAACACAGAAACATCAACGCGCACACACAAACGCACACACATACACACTGTTGTGAAGTGGTGGAGAATGAAAATATTGAAGCTTGTGAAATCTTTCTGGCAAGGGTCAAAAGACTTCGGTTGCATTTTGGAATGTGTGATGGCTTGAAGTTACACGATAGAGGAAATGATCTTTTCCTGTTCGTGAGCCTACAGTTATTGCGTTGCTGAATAATCGCCAGCTGGTATTTTAGGGTGGGTGAGTGTTTTTTACCAGGTGAGGTGTGAGCGTCTTACCTTTTTTGGTTCGAATCAAAAGACATATCTGTTTTATCCAGATAATTTAGAAATGTCTGTTTACTGACGTACATATACAAATATATATATCTATATATATAAAAATGAGAATGTGTGTCTGTCTGTCTGTCTGTCTGTCTGTCTGTCTGTGTGAATCCCTAAAACTGGAGAACTACGCAACCAATTTCATTCAAATTTTACACATGCCTTACTTAGGGTTCCAGTTGTGTTTTAGTCAAAACGAATTATTAACTTCTTGCAGAGTTCGAGCACACGGCAACATAATATCTCCTCCACTATTTAAGTATTACGTGTCAAAAGTGAAACAAAAACACTCATGTCAAATACTTTCACTTTAAAAATGAAACTATTCCACTAACTGAAACAATCACATTTCGATACTGTAGTGACAGATACTTTCACAGAGAGAGAAAGAGAGAAAGAGAGAGACAGAAAGAGAGAGAGAGAGAGAGATGTATATGTATACATATACATGTATATGTACACCATTTCGATACTGTAATGACAGATACTTTCAGAGAGAGAGAGAGAGAAAGAGATAGAGAAAGAGAGAGAGAGAAAGAGAGAGAGAGAAAGAGAGAGAGAGAAAGAGAGAGAGAGAGAGAGAGAGATGTATATGTATACATATAGATGTACACGGATATGTATATATATATAGATCTATACATACATGTATATGTATACATATGTGTAGATGTATATATATATATATATATAGATGTACATGTAATATGTACACATATATACATATATATACATGCATACAGATATCTATACATATATACACCCATCACACAAACACACACATTAGTCATTTGTTTTCTTATCCAAAACTACATCAAAAGTACTGAATGGATTTTTATGAAATTTGGAAATTATATTTTTTGCATAACGGCCATAACTCCCATGAAAATTCATATATTTTTGATGTTGATGAAATTTTAACCCGAACATAACAGATGAGCATTATTTAGAAAATGATGTCACACGTTATAGAGGCTACCATTCTTTCTGGATGTGCAAAAGGGGATGACGTCTTTATTCCAAGAATTCCTCTTACTCCATCAGGAGCAGACATTCCTTTTACATTCAGAAGACTACAATTCCCCCTTCGTGTGACTTTTGCCATGTCCATAAACAAATATCAGGGTCAAACACTGTCTGTAGCTGGTCTTCTCTTGGAAGAGCCCTGCTTCTCACATGGACAACTGTATGTTGGCTGCTCAAGAGTGGGCAGCAACAAAAAACATATTTGTATATGCTCCACAAGGGAAAACAAGGAACATAGTTTACAATGAGGTGTTATAATCACAACAGCAAGAAAGTATGTACATGATCACCTTCTTTTACGAAACTTCATTGACTTTCATATATTTATATTGATATACATATATATACGTGTGTTTGGGTGCGTGTGTGTATATACATCTCTACATATAAAGATGATGCGTAGTCTAGACGGCGTTTTTAGATTTCATTATTCTCTTTAACCCGGGCAACGCCGGGTATTTCTGCTAGTATATATATATATATATATATATATATATAATATTAATAATATTAACAATAACAATAATTATAATAATAATAACAATAATAATAGTAATAATAATAATAATAATAATAATAATAATAATAATAATAATAATAATAATAATAATAACAAATGTGGCTGGAAGCAATTTAAAACAATAAAAACAAATTATTCACCGTCATTAAAAGTGTCCAAATGGTGCAATGAACACCAGCATTGCTAGAAATAGGAGTCAAAGTCTCCTTAGCCTAAAGAATAACTATAATATAATAATAAAACTGACTGGAATCAATGTAAAACCAAAAATATGATCGGTGTTAGTGACGGTGTATTATCTCCTTTACATTATGTACAACTGACAGATATGGCGTAGTGGTTAAGAGCGCGGGCTACTAACCGCAAGATTCCGAGTTCGATTCCGGGCAGTGATTTGACTAATAATAATAATAATGATAATAATATCAATAATAAAAATAATAATAAGAATAACATCGAAAAATACCTTAGGAATGAGAACCCATGTTCGAAATTTCCCCAAGACACCTGATGAAGGTTGGAGGGTATATCAGCCGAAACGTTGTGTTAACAACAAACAAGATGAGGACAAATATCCGTCAAATGTAAATAACGTACATAATTCCTTATCTCTTAAATATAGAACTGTATCCATTCAGTACCTTTGACCTTGTTTTGCATCATAAAAAATGACTAAAATTTGGGAGTTAAGGCCCCCATTAAGGGGTCTTAGAATTCTCATAAGAAGCGGAAATTATGGGAATACTTCTTGATTTGTGTTAATTACCTATGGTTGAAATTTCATTAACATCAGAAATTTATGAATTTTCATAGGGGGTTCCGCCCACTTTAAGCTTCCTTAAATTCAAACCAAACATACTGCATTATACCCACCCTTATGCATTGAATCTAAGTTCCAGATATCATAAGGATCTATTCAGTAATCTTGATCCATGAAAATGACAAAACTTTGGGGATTAAGCCCTCATTAGGGGCTCTTAGAATTATCCAAAGAAATGGAAATTTGGGGTATATTTTAAAATTTATTTCTAATACCTACGGTTCAAATTTCATCATAACCCGAAGTATATGAATTTTCACGGGGGGTGCTGCCCCACCGTTATATCCCATCAAAATTGTATGAAATATACAGCATTACCCTTCTCCTTAGGTTTGGATTTTGTGTTCCAAAATATCATTAGGATCGGTCCAGTAGTTTTCGAGCCTATAAGGAACACACGAATACACGAACACCCAGGCATTGACTTTTATATAATATATATATATGTGTGTGTGTGTGTGTGTGTGTGTGTGTGTGTGTGTGTGTGTGTGTGTGTGTATTTATATATGTATGTATACGTATGGGTACATATGTGTGTGTTTGTAAGTGTGTGTGGGAGTGTTTGTATGTTAATCCCAGGAGGAAATACAATGACTAGGTTTTCTTGCCAAACTTTTGTACATATGGTTAACTGAACGTGATATTTATGGCTGGACGTTAGTTTTGGCTTCTTAATTAATTCCAGAAGGGAGTACATTTTCTATTTATAGTGTCCATGAAAGGCATGATTCGAAAATGATAAAATTGGTCATTCCATTTATTAATGAATCTGAGATTTATGATCGTCAGCTGATGAGATGACGTAATGTCCAGAAATGGAAACGTGAACACAACTAGTGGGTTACATATTGTGTTCCTATTCCGGATAGCCAAATACCTTTGCTGTAGAAAAGTAAATAATAGCTATACAGACAAGCAGACAGGCAGAAAGATAGACAGACAGAAGGAATAGGCAGATTTACTGATAGACAGATAAATAGACACCTGGAAACAGGCACGATCAGACACAGTGACAGATAGACAGACAGACAGATAGATAGGTTTCTTTATTAGCCACACAGGGCTCAACACAGAGGGGACAAAATACAAATGTAGAGTTTTTCTTTTCGAGGGGGTCGAAAACAAAGCAGAAAAAAAAACAAAAGTGGGGACAACGATGAAAAAAAAAAAAAAAAAAAAACATCGCAAAACGTTTGGGGTATTTACAAAAAATACGAAAAATACAAAAAATTCCCAATAAATGGGGAGGTTATCCGTGGAAAGAAAAACCTACGAAAAGACCACGGTAACCTCGGTCTTTAGCGTCACAGTTTGTTAAATAAAATTTCTCTGTTTACAAAATTTTAAAACGTTTTATAGAATCATGGTCAAGGTGGCTTCGTCATTTATACGTGCCATTCTTGCTACATGTATCCATCTTTTTTCGAAACATTTGCTAGACAACACTTGCCTCTCTACTCTCACCTTCCTTTTCAAGTGATACTTGAAAAAGTTGATGAGAGATTGACCAGAGAGGAAAGTATTTGTCTCTAATCCTTTCAGACGCGTCCACCAGATGCATTCTTTGGCCATAGCCACAAGTACGATAAATACAGCTCTTCCTTCCCGTTTAAAGGAAGGAGGCGTGACGATATTGACGATAGACTCGGTTGATAAACCGACTCGTCCCACACGCGACAGCAGTCGTTCGACATAAGCCCACAGCCCCGAAATGGTTGGACACCGCACGAGTGCGTGCAGAACGGTTTCATCGCTCTGACCGCATCTCGGGCAGGTCGGCCCCACATTTCGCGAGCCGTGTCTATAGAGCTTATCCCGAACGGGTAGCGCCTCTCGGTAACACTGGCAGGCCAGGGATCTCTGGAAGTTGTCCATAGGTCCCGGCCCGAAAGTCGTCCTGAACAGGCGGGTCAGGTATTCCTCGTCGACGCCCAGGTTCGCCCCGAGATCGTCGTCGTACCTGCCCTCCACTAATCCCCTATAGAATGACTTCGTTGTGATGCAGCCGCTCAAGGTCGACCCGGGACGGCAAAGTTGTTGCAGAGCAACGCGACACTCACGGTGCCATTCGCCATTCCTCGGCCTCTTTTTGATCCACGACTGCAGCTCGGTCATGGAGACGAGCTGCGGGAAAGCGCGTCGCACAAACGGCGACCACACCTGCTCACCGTCGTCTACGTAGAGCCGGAGATGTCGCAGTCTCAGCGCATGTCTGCGCATCATCAACCACGGCATGCCCAGCCCTCCTTTCAGCGGGTGTTGGCAACAAACGGATCGCCTCACCATCGGAACGCTTCCTTTCCACAAAAAGCGGAAGAGGATGCGCTCCATTTCGGTGATGGCGCGATCGGGACAAGGCACGACGGTCAGGCGGTATTCGATGACGGACGCGATGTACGCGTTCGCCACCTCCGCCCGACCTTTTAGGGACAGCTTCCTCTCGGACCATTGCCGGCAGAGAGTGGCCACCCTACTCGTTATCTCGTCCCAGTTCTTCTCCGTTTGCAGGTCCGGACCGAACCAGACTCCGAGCAACTTGACCGGACCGTCCGTCCAGCGTCCCACTACTGAGGCGCTGCCGGACGGTATGGGCTTGCTTCTCCAGGTGCCGAGCAGCAAACCCACCGACTTATCCCGGTTGATTTTCGCTCCCGTCACCGCTTCGTAGTCTTTCAGCGTCTCGCCGACAAGCTCGATGTGCTCGTGGCTAGACGCTATGACGGTGACGTCGTCCGCGTATGCCGACACGCTCGTCCCGCACCCCAGTTCTCGCGGGATGCCCCTCAGCGTCGCCAGCTTCCGCAGTAGTGGCTCGAGAGTCAATACGTACAGGAGCGGCGACAGGGGGCATCCCTGACGAACCGAACGTGCAATGTCGAAGGGTCCCGATAGACGTCCATTGACGCGAACAACCGAACGGATGCCTGTGTACAAGGCAGCCATCCAGCCGCGGAAAACGGGACCGAAGCCGGCCGCTTCGAGGACGGCCTCCAAGTATCGATGGTCTACCCTATCGAAAGCTTTCGATTGATCCAAATTGATCAGGGCCCCACCCATGCCAGGTTCCTTAACTACCCTCTCTATGATGTAGCGCATCAGATGGAGGTTGTCATGGATGCTCCGGCCCGGCACGGCGCACGTCTGCTCCGTGCCGACCAGTTTCTCGATGACAAACGCCAACCGCTTGGCTAACACCTTGGCCAAAATTTTCATGTCTGCATTGAGCAGAGTGATGGGCCTAAAGTTATCTATGGCGTCCCCCTTGTTTGGATCTTTCTTCAGCAGCGTTACCGCTCCTCGGCTCACAAAACCGGGAATGCTCCCGTTCTGCTGCCAGTTGCAGTACACGACCGCCAAGACTTCTCCAAACAAGTCTGGCATACAGTTGTAAAGCTCGTAGGGCAGACCATCCAAACCCGGAGATTTGTCCGTCGAGCAACCCGCCATCGCGTCCCTCACCTCCTCCGCCGTGATGACCCCTTCGCAGCACTCCGCCTCTCTTGCCGAGAGTCGTGGCAAGCTGTGCAGGTAGGCACTAAAATCCACCCTGCCTTCTCGCTCGCCACTCCTCCCGAACAGTCGGGCAAAATGCCGCTGAAACGCCTCGCACATCTTGCTCGGCTCGAGCAATTCGCGCCCCTGTTCGTCTACCAGAGACCGGATGGTGGCTCTGTTACCCCGCTGCGCCTCCGCCACCCGGGCCTCTCGTGCGGCTCCAACACCTTCATTCCTCAGAGCACGCATCCTTGCCCTGACAGCACACCCTTCGTGTTTAGCATTGAAGTGTTGGTCGAGGGCCAACCTCGCCGCTAAAACGTCGGATGCGATGCCACTTCGCAATGCCTCTTCTAACTTTATCACTAGCTCCCCCTCTTCTCTGTTCCTCTCTACAGCTAGTGCCCTGCTATACCTTATTGCTTCCGCCCTCACTGCTCTCTTGAGGGCAAACCACCATTTGTTGTTGACGATGGCTCCCGTCAAAGCCCTCTTTACTAACGTGCTAATCCGGTCTCTGAAAACCTGTCTCGACGGGAAAGACGCGTTTAGTTTCCAGTAACCGGGACCCTGCCTATGTGCCTTATCTAAGTCTAGCGTACACGTCACAAGTTTGTGATCCGTGTAGCTGACTATGTGGAACTGTGGACATCCTAAACTATCTCTATCTCTTGTCCTACACACTATCCTATCTAGATACGATCTCGACGACCCAATGCGGTTGCTCCAAGTCCACGTTGGCACATTTGGGTGGTCGAGTCGGTACCTGTCAGACAACTGGAAGCGTCTGAGCAGGTCTATGAGGCCTTTGCATCCCCTTCTACTTTTGTCACTCCCCACGTAGTCTAGATGCGTGTCCAAGGTAGCATTCCAATCCCCCACTAAAAGTAAGGGACGAGACGTTCCCAGGAATACTTCTAGACGTCGAAAGAAGTCTGACCGACCTGTTAAAGGAGGCACATAAACTGCCAGCAACCGAAAAGCGCCTCCATCGCTGCCGTCCACATCTAGGACAACCAGTCTACCCTCCGGGTCCGTAAATATCGTCTTTACTTGGAGATCCAGACTCTTGCGAAAAAGAACCGCCGTGCCACTACCGCCCATCCTCGTCAGACAGGGAGAAAAATAAATGTTAAACTGTCCGCCAAACATGGACTTTAGGGCCCGCGGTTCATGGAGTCTGGTCTCACTAATGGCTATGATATCCAAATTGTGTGACTTGATGTCATTTAAGAGGTACCCTTGTTTCCAAGGGGACCCTAAGCCACGCACATTCACACAACCAATCTTCACCATGATTCTATTTATACGTGTGCTTTAAAGCACAAAACAAAAGAACAGAGTGTTACTTGCCGTTAGAAAGTTTTGTTTCCTCCTTGGATTTTTCACCAAGGAGGCTATTGTACAATTTCTTGCACAAATATTTCTGGAATCCCCCTACCGAGTTGGGGTAGAGGGATTTTATTGTGTTGTGTAATGCTGGTGTTACATGAATAATTTTAATGTGTTTTGGCGGTGTTGTACGTGGGTGGTTGTTGGTTTTGATATAGTTATTTGTGATGTTTGTTTTAGAGTTGATGTAATTCATCAACTCTGTGTTTGTACTGTCTATTGCTGTTAGCATTGTTTTTTTTATATTACTATTGGTGTTAGTAGTATTTTCGGGAGATGTGAATCTCCCTGCTTTGTTTGTGTTTGCATTTTGTTTTGTTTTCTTCTTACTGCGCTTCCTCTTTCCTTTCGTAGCTATTTTCCACTCCTCCCCACTCTCTTCATCGGATGATGGGAGATCTGAGGAGTCAGAAAGAGGTAACGGCAAATTTTGTGCGTCTGTGTGTGTTTCTGTGAATGTTTGTGTTGCTGTTTTTATTGATGTTGGCTCCTTGTTATTTATGTGTGGTGTATGTGATATGGGGGAGGGAGAGGCAGTCTTGGAATTTTCTTTTTTTTCTTCTGTTTTTGCAGTTTCTGTTGTCTTTTCTGTTGTGGTTATTGCTGATATTTCTGTTGTTGTTTTTTTCGTTGCTGGTGGTGTTGGTAGTAAGGTTTTTCTGTTGGGGGTATTTGGTAGTTGCTTCTGTTGTTGTTGTTGTTGTTGTTGTTGTTGTTGTTTTTGTTTAGCGGCCAGAGGGCAGTCCTTTTTCAGATGTGCTTCGCTGTTGCATAGGTAACAGCGAGGTCGCCTGCCCTCTACCACCACATACAGCTTGTGGTCCTCTGCCAATCTAATGTTTGGAGGAATTTTCTGTGAAGCCTCCTCCGTGATGTGGAGAAGGATTTCCAGATTTTTCCCTCCCCAGTTCTTTTCCTCTCCGACCGTAATCTCCAAAATATTTGCCTCCTCCATTTCCAGGCACACGGCCGATATCAGCCATTGGGTGTCCACCTCCGATGGCACATTTTTTATCATAACTTTGGTCACTCTCTGTCCTAGATAACTCGGTATCATTACCAAGTCATCTGTGCGGAGAGAGAGTGTCGAAAATTGTTTAGCTAAATTTTCATCCAGAAACCTTACTTGCACCGTTCCGAATTTCCTTCCCCAGGTGACATGATTCTGATAAGGCCAAATTTTTCTAAGACAAACTTCAATTTTATCTGTGCTAACATTTTCTACACGTCTGGTTTTTGTGTTTACCAGTTTATAAATGATGCACTTTTTGTTTTTCATTTCTATAATATCTTTTGGGATGTTAATTCTGACATCATCTCCTTCTTTCGTAAGAAGGGATTTTGTGTCTTTTATTTGTTTTTGTGTGAATGTCACTGTTGTTCTTTTTTCCTTTAGAGCATTTGCGAAATTTGTTTTTGTTGTGCTGGCGGACATGTTCTTCTGGATATTTTTGTTTATGTTGGTGTATGTACTGCCTGGTTCAAAGGTGGTGGTAGTGGCAGCAGAGTTTGTTGAACAGGTGATGGTGTCATTGCTGACGGCCGATAACTTTACTTCCTTGTTGTTGCTGTTGTTGTTGTTGTTGTCGTTGTTGCTGTTGTTGTTGTTGTTGTTGTTGTCGTTGGTGGTGATGATGGCGTCAGCAGCAGTGGTGCTTACGTCAGAGACATTTGTGACGGTTTTCACGCATGGTTTTGTAACCTTGGTTACAGTTTTGTTTTTGTTGTTGGTGTTGGTGGTGTTGGTGATGGTGGTGGTGGTGGTGAGAGGGCTGTTAGTAGCTGTACTCACAGTCTTTGTGACGTTTATAGCAACTGCGTTCCTGTCACTGCATGCGCACGCGCTATTCTGTTCTTTTTTCTCTTCTGGCATCTGAAGCCTCGGGAAATGCTTGTCAAAAGAACAAGACAAGCGTTCCAAAATTATGTTTCTCGACATTTTTCAAATGTCAAGAAGGAAATTTTTGTATTTTGCTAGGGCCGAAACTGCCCCTGGGGGTCAATTCCTGCCCTTGAAAATACACACAAATGAAGCCTAGGTGCTTCGCAACAAAATTATTAAAAAATTCCAACAAAATGTGGACAGTAAAAGGTCAAATAAACGTTTACCTTCGCAGCCGATGTGACAGCACGTCCGTGAGAAGAGATAGATAGATAGATAGATAGCTAGATAGATAGATTGTTGTTGGCACTCCGTCGCTTACGACGTCGAGGGTTCCAGTTGATCCGATCAACGGAACAACAGCCTGCTTGTGAAATTAACGTGCAAGTGGCTGAGCACTCCACAGACACGTCTACCCTTAACGTAGTTCTCGGGGATATTCAGCGTGACACAGTGTGACAAGGCTGGCCCTTACAGGTACAACAGAAACAGGAAGTAAGAGTGAGAGAAAGTTGTGGTGAAAGAGTACAGCAGGGTTCGCCACCATCCCCTCCTGGAGCCTCGTGGAACTTTAGGTGTTTTCGCTCAATAAATACTCACAACGCCCGGTCTGGGAATCGAAACCGCGATCCTATGACCGCGAATCCGCTGCCCTAACCACTGGGCCATTGCGCCTCCACAGATAGATAGATAGATAGATAGATAGATAGATAGATAGATACTTACATACATACATACATACATACATACATACATACATACATACATACATACATACATGACGTTATCTTGGTAATTTTAAGCTTACCGTGCGATTACAACAAAAATTGCTTTCTCAAAATGTCTCAATCATCATCGTATACTTTCTGTGTTAAATTTAATAGACGCATTTAGCTTCAACTGACTTGCTCCGATTTACTATGGAATATTTCTTGTGAAATCCTATTGAACTATTAATAATGACTTTACATTGAAAATAACATTATTCAGAAACTCAAATTCATCCAATCACAACTTACATCTGTTTGCAAATTTGTTCTATTGAATATCTATATTATTATGAGAGCAGCTTATCTTTTTACTGCTTCCTTTGGTCAAAGATTATGAGATCTTACATAACATCCCATTATTTTTCAGAAATGTTATGTGGCACATAATTACTGTACAGTACAATGAGAAATTGTATAATCAAATGGACAATAAAATCCAAAGATCCAAATTATTTCTTGCCAATAAAATCTGCAAGCGTTTAGTATTGCACAAGTATGAATTTCTCAATAACAAAATCAACGTCGATTGTAGAGCACAATATTAAGAAATAATTTCCCGAAGAGAGGATTTCTTCGCTGTACTGTTATTATGCCTAGTCAACGTTGATTATAAATCAGCTAACATCAAATATGCTGGTAATGTTTTGGAGATCAGCATGGATGTCATCTGACATAGCTCCTCTTCTAATGTTTTAAGCATTTACTAGCGTAAATACTTGATGTTGCCCCAACTACAGACACAGAGCATACCTGTTTATTTACTAAAATCATAGTAAAGCTTCTGGTCAGAGTCAATATCAGATGAGGTAACGTACATAGCTTTTTTCGATATAGTTTACAAATTCTTCTTTAGATTTCTGTCTGAAACAACAGGTGCTGGACATCTCCGTGAGTTGTAGAATGACTTTAATCCCGTTTCTTATCCGTTTAACTCTATACCAAATTCTGACTCTAACCAGTAACTCTGTGTTTTAAAATCCAAATTCTGATGCTTAATCGGGCCGTAAACTAGTTATTTATAACCTCTGATCCTAAATGTTTTAGAATCATTATTTCAATATTTAAAACACGATTCTGAAAAAAAGAAGATTTTAAGGAAATTTTAAATTGAAAATCTTATGGCCAGTTGCGTCCTGCTCAACAGAGAAGGGGAAGATTGAAAAAGTAATTTCATGTTCAGAAAGAATGTAATCTCTGATGATTTTATATATATACATATATATGTATGTATGTATGTATGTATGTATGTATGTATGTATGTATGTATGTATGTATGTATGTATGTATGTATCCATGTATGTATGTATGACAGTTGACAATTCAAATATAAGACTGTAGGTCTGAATGACCCCACGCAAGTGCAGGGTATATATATCCCCACCACCTGTATAGAGTACAGCCACACCTATATCCAGCCTCCAATTTAACCTAGCATCATCAAATCAGATTAATCACACGTAAAGACCACCGCTGAGAATGATTTAACACTCCACTAAAAATGACGACTGATGAACTCACTGCAACCTACCATGTGAGTTACTAAATGTGGTGAACTGAGGTCCCTGGATACACTTCACCTCTATTTACCGCAAAAGCGGTCAAGACACCCTGCCCAAATTCTCTCTGAGCACTTAGGCAATAGAATAATGAAGAGAACAAACGACATTTCTACAGCTATAACATCACGTGACCTGAGCTGAGTCACGCTGTTATTTAAAACACAACTCCTACCGAATCTGTTGAGTGCCAGTTTCTTTCGTTGGTCATTCACTCGCACACACACACACGATATATATATATATATATATATATATATATGTCAAGAAGGGAGATCTCTCTAACATCAACAACTACAAGGGGATCTCACTGACGTTACTTGTGGCAAAGACCCTCAACACGATGTTTCTTAACAGGATCCAGCCCAAGATGAAGAAGTTCAGGGACAACCTCAACGGCTTCAGAGAATGAAAATCAACCACCAGACACATCTCAATAATGAGGAGAATATTAGAGAGGGCTAGATAAAAGACCCTTCCTGCTGTCATGGTTTTTATTTACTTTAAGAAGGCCTTTGATTCTGTGGACCGTCACTGCTTGATGAAGATCTTACAAGTTTATGGAATTCCAAGAAGATAGGGGACATGACATCACTGCGCAACACCAACACCAGAGCCCAAGTCACTACACCTGATGGGATGATTGAATTCTTTGAGATAAGGGCAAGAGTGGTGGACTATTGTATGCGCCTTGCGTTGGAGAAACACCAGGATTCTGGCTTTACGGTAACACCGGCTCAGAGCAGGAGGTTCAAGGTTAAAAAGATATCAGATGCTGAATTTGCTGACGACATAGTTCTGGTTAGAAACACAGTGAGAGAGACAGAAGATTTGGTGCAGGAGGTGGAGACTGTATCGATGAGTGTGGAGCTGAAAATGAATGAAATTAAGACGAAGTATCTGGCAGAGGACATTAAGAAGCCAGAGAAGATTATGAATGTAGGCGGGAAGTCACTATCTGGGAGCAAAGATTGGGAACACAGAGGGTGATATAGATGAGAGAAAGAGTAGAGCCTGAGCGGCATGCCACAGTTTGAGATCTGTATGGAAGTCGGACCTTCGTAAAGACCGGCAGATCCGTCTTTTCGTTGTTGCAGTGGTGTCTGTGCTGTTGTACGGGCCTCAGACGTGGACACTGACCAAGAAACTCACTCATATGGATGATGGGTGCTACACGAGAATGCTGAGGATTACTCTGAACATTAATCAGTATACACTGAAGATGAAGAACTCAGACATGTACGAGAGCCTCCCAATAGTTAGCTCGAAAATAACACAGAGGAGACTGAGGTTAGCTGGACATGCTCAGACCATCATTCAGAGTTGATACAGCACTCAGTGCCCTAGTGGGAGCCCCTACACGGACACACTAGAAGAGGAACAAAGACCACTGGAAAGAACTCGTTCATGGATCTTGGGAATTGTACCCGCCGCCTTAGATGTATGTATGCATGTATATATATATATATATATATATATATATATATATATATATATATCCCAGTAATTTTGATGACGTAAACATAAATACTAACGGTGAAGCAAGTCCGGAAAAAGCCCAACCATCTAGTGGCCTTAACTGATGAGGGAATGGAAATATTCTGAAACTGACGTCAATATTAAAAATTCGCGATCGGCACTTTTCGGACGATTATAGCCCCTGTTAGTGTATATGTTTTCATTTATGTGTGTTAACTACAGCATTAGAGTTGTTTGGCTCTTATTTCTTGCAATGTGCCTGTTACCTAACACCCTAGTCACATTTAGTGACAATTATAATTCTCCTTTTTGATGAAACATTACAAACTGCTTTGTATATTATGTTACTGGGGCAGTTGTATACAAAGCTCATTGGGGTAGTACACATTTATTTTTGTAATCGAAAACAGATTCTGCAGACACAATTTCAAGCTTGCAATGTTTTATTCACCGCAACGTTATGTTCCTGATATTTTCCTTCAGCGAATGCCAGGTATTTCTATTAATACATGCCCGTATATATGTGTTTGTGTGTGTGTGCAAGTATGTGCCTAAGTGTGCGCATGTGCGAGATGAGAGAAAAGGAGAGAGAACCAACAATTGATTTGATGTAATTATTTGACCCATAACTGCCTCAGAACAGTCACAACGTAAAGAGCCAGGACCTCAACGCATTTAGTTTGACTCACACAATATAATGTATGTGTGTACGTAGTACGCGAGCCTACATGCGTATGTGTGTGAAGGGTGAAGAAATATGTCTATTTGCGAACGTGTTTAAGTTGTTATGTGTGTATATATATATATATATGTGTATACCAGTATCTCTTTATACGCATGCTGTATATGTGAGTGCCTTGTGTATTTTATAATATGTATGTATACATATGCACATGCGTGTATCTCTTTTCATACGCGCATACATACTCACACGCACATGCACACACACATTTATACACAGACGTAAGGCTGGTTGGTCGAACTAGAGCTACTATTTCTCCACCTTTCCCCATTACTCCTTGTCAAATTTCGTTGATTCCCCATATACTTTAACATCATTCTCCACTTTCCCTTTGAAGTCTCAATCAACTCACACCATTTCTCTTACAGCCTTCTCGCAACAGTCGTGACAGAAAAGTCCAGTTCGATTTCCTACGTCTTACGATAAAATACATACACACATACGTATATACAAGCAAATACATACATACATACATACATACATACATACATACCATACATACATACTTGCATGCATGCATACATACATACATACATACATACATACATGTGTGTGTGTGTGCTTGTGCGTGTGCTTGTGGGTGTGCTTGTGTGTGTGTGTATATATATATCCTACAAACATACTGACACTTACATACAGACAGACAGATAGTCAGACAGACAGACAGATAGTCAGACAGACAGACATACAAACATACTTATATACATATATTCATACATACGAAAAATATTGACATAAAGAGTAGATGATCGTCGTTCAGGAACAAAAGATAGCTACTAAATACTTCATCAAGAAGGGAGATAAGGATGCCTCTAAGCATCAACTTTGAGATACAAAACGAACATCAACTGTACCAGTGTAATAGATATCGCCCACATCTTGAGAGACTGTCTAAAGATGCCTGCTGGATAACAGTCTCACGAGAAAAAATATTGTTATTAAAATAATTTTCAACGATATCTGTAATTATTTCGTTCCGACAGATATATCAAATGCACATCAAAATAAAAAAATTCCAAACATTTAGAAATAGAAACCGTTCTTTTTGAAGGAGGCGATCTGACAAAGTTGTTAGGGGCTGTCGGAAAAAGTACTTTGCATTTTTCTTTCCGGTTCTGTAAGTTCTGAGTTCAATTCCAGCCAGAATCAACTTTTTTCTTGTCCTCGTTCCTGGGTCGATGAAATTAAACACCAGTCAAGTATTGTAGTCGATGTTGTCGATTAACAACTTCGCTTCATAAAATACTTTAACATTTTGGCTTTCACCCAGAATCAGAAATCCCTAAGTGATATAAGCTGGCACAAGTGTTAGAGCATCGGAAACTTTACTTTCCGGCATATGTTCCGACTCCACATTCTGTGTCCAAATCAAACCAACGTCGACTTTTCCTTTATTTTATTCTGGTCGATAACAAAAAAAGAAAAAAAAAGAGTAAAATAGCAACCAAGTAAAATACATTCCTGCAAACCTGCTGGCCTTGTTCCTAAATCATCATCATCATCATCATCATCATTATTATTATTATTATTATTATTATTATTATTATTATTATTATTGAGTGACAGAGCAGTACTTGCCATCAAAGTGACACTGGAATAAAATATACGAAGCCCAGTATACCTATTATGACTGCCCGTCTGATAAGGGTACACCAGGCACATGCATCACAACCATTTGTGCGCAACATGGTGATTTCATATCAAATTAAACAGCGCATGACTTCGCAGGTGGGGCCCAGTTAGAATTTTCTTCAGGTCGAGTAGCCCATCCCGTTCAAAAGGTCCCTGAATAAGGGTTGTTTTAGAATATTGAATGAAACACTCATGGTTCCAAAGGTGAATTATCCAAAACACAGAGAATTCCTATCAACACATGTCTGTGATGCTCCCCAACAATTTCTGCTCGAGATCAGAGATGCACATATCGTCAGTCACTAAGGGACATGATTAAATGGTTATAATCTAACAACTGACAAGCAAATCTGTGGTATTAAGCAGAATATTTGCTGTAGCCCATCTTTTATACCAAGACAAAACAATGTACTCAATAACACTTCCAATCAATTAGGATAAGAACCCATTTGAGTCACTGCCTGGTGCTGCATCAGGGCATTTATATCTATTATTATTATTATTATTATTGTTGTTGTTGTTGTTGTTGCCATTATTATTATTATTATTATTATTATTATTATTATTATTATTATTATTATTATTATTATTATTATCATCATCATCATCATCTCTTTATCACAGGTTTTGTTGGAGCTCCTGGCTTATCACAGGTTTTATCGGAGCTCCTGGCTGCGTAGCTAGCTTACTACATGCAGCCTATGGTACCACGCTATTCGTTCTTTTTAGCTGTCTAATACTTCCCTAATTATTCTGCTCGTGCCAAGGAGGTAAGCCTTTTGTAACAGTTCTACTGGGCACTCTATTCCAATTTCCTTTATATTCCTCTTGATGTCTTCTGATACTTTTCTCAAGGACTCAACAATAATTGGCACTATCTTTTCCTTTTTCATTTCCTATAGCCGGGCTATTTCGTACTTAAGAGGGTTCTATCTATCTATCTTTTCGCCTTCTTACTTGACTATTTTTGGGTCAAAGGGGCATGCAACATCAACCATATAACATGTGTTTCCGGTCTGTTATGCTGTCGCACCTGGCCTGTTTGGGTTGGCAAATCGCTGAAGATTTTGCTAGTCTCCGACACTCTCACTCTCTGCGCTCTGTGCTCATACCACGTCTTGTCTCTCTATCATTATTATTATTATTATTATTATTATTATTATTATTATTATTATTATTATTATTATTATTATTATTGTCTTTGCACAGCTTATAACGTTAGAGATATACTACGGTGTCAGCTGTTCACTACCAGTGAACTAAAGTAACACTCCTTATTTTTCGAGCACCACCCGGAGTATTCGAGCAGTTCCAAGCAGTGCTGTTTTCTGCAAATGTTCCATCCTTATTGCAGCCTCTATTTGTTCCATGTACTTCTCAAGACTTTTATTCATTGTTCCCAGGGCTCCTACAGTTATTGGTACTACTACCACCTTTTTCAGCGACCACAACTGCTTTCCACAGCTGATCAATTAAGATCAGAAGCTACGAGAGCCACTGCCTGGTACTGCATCCGGGCATTATTATTATTATTATTATTATTATTATTATTATTATTATTATTATTATTATTATTATTATTATTATTATTACTGTTGTTGTTGTTGCTCTGAAAAATAGCCTCTCTTAAGCACATAATGAACAACCAACAGAAATAAAATATTGGCAATGCTCATTTGCAATGCAGTTTCAATCCCTATCTGAAACCATTTCACTTTCGCTGTTTATGGCTAACTCAAGCTTATAGAAATATGTCACACGTCTACGGTCAAGACGCATCATTCCAGCAATGCTGCCGCGATATTCCATTTTAGAAGCCATTACGTTAATGATGTCTGTACAAAACGGATAAAGTTTGCAATTTACATATTCCGTGTGAATGAATATGGCGTCAAATAAAAACAATTTTAATTATTTGGTTTATACATTTTCTTTAAGATGACTTTTCTATTTCAAGTTATATCTTGTATGCATATTTTCTTCTGTTGCTTGTTATGTACTCATTTTGTTTTATTAGTTCTCCTGCAGTTTAAGAGCATATTTCATTTCTGAGCAAACGTTCTGAACTGTAGTCAATTGCTTACCCAATCTGTGAGTTGCTGGTAGATGATGATTAGAAAACTAAAATTACATTCATTTCATCTCATCTTTATTTCTAAATCTATTGCACATGGTGTATTACAGTGTATTACAGTTAGTATGAAATGATATAGAAAATCTGTATATGCACATCGTATACATCGTACTGAAATTTAATCATTTGCTATAATGCTTTGAAATGAAAGTTGTAATTAGCTTCAGATTACTTAGATGTATTTCTGAACGTTAAACAATTAATCGATAGCCACACGTAATTGCAACAAGATTTTTCTGTTTAGTTTGCTGTTTGGTTTCTTTTAGATACATTAATTACAAGGTAACAATTCATTATTTCGGAGCAATGATTTATTAAAATCACCAGAGGCAAACCTATATTATTATTTCGATGCTGTAAGTAACCAACATATTGTTCATAATTTATTTTGAAACTGTCGTGGCATTGCCGGCGAAAAGTCAGTCCAAAATATTTTACAGACTTCATGACAGGTATGAATTCGATTTCTAAAACAGGCATCTACATTATTTTGATTAAAATCCGGTGACAGTATAATAAGTAATTTATAATCACAGTTAAATTTACATTAGTAGCTGTTATAAACAGCAGCGACTGAGAAGAAAGAGAGAATATAATGATGAAGTTCATGTCTTCTTTAAAAAATGCCTTGTATATCAAAAGGGAAGGCACGTAAAGAAAGGTGCCAAAACCTTTATATTATGTATCTGAAGAGAAAACTGATATTAGGTTTCTGCTACAAACGAAGACATATTCTACGGCAACAAAATTTGTGAAATATGATTGAGAAGAGAAGGCAGAGATGGGAGAGAAGGGTATGAGATGGGTCCTCCATGCGTCAATTTAACACCTTTTGCCGAACGTGCTTTATGTGTGTGGTAATTGCGTACACTGGAGCTTAAAACCTATTTGTTCATTGCAGAAGGCGTGACTGAAAAAGATGCAATTTTATGTTGTTAGTGGAAATCAACAGCACTTGAGCTTAGTTGGATGCAATAAAATCACGTGAACAAAGAAACACGATAAAATAGATAACAGCAATCGTAATCCCAGCAACAATGTACGTTACAAAATCAATGGCACTACATTGAAACCAATGTGCAAATAAACAAGGTGAATCCACAACAAACTTGTGAATTTCGGTAGAAACATAACCAAGGGCGGAGTTTTGTCATGCTTTTATTCTTCTGTTAATAAATGTTGCTGCATATTTCTTTTCACTGAGTAAAATATCTTCATATTTTAGAAGAATAGAATAGGGAAATATAATGTATAAAACATCAAAGGATAAATCCATGATAATTAAGAGCTCGATGAATAAGAGGTCGTTAAACTCTGTTAGATTATTACACTGCAGTAAAGCCAAGTGGAACCGATATGCATGCATATATATAATCAGCTAAAAGGTTCTTTTAGATCAACATATTTAGTATAAAAGCAGAAAAGCGTCAATTTCACCTATAGTTCATAATTGAATTGCATTCAACAGTTGTTTCATTAATTATAGAATTGAGATACATAATTAATCAAAGTTAAATTAATTCAAGTCAAATTAATAAAAAAACAGTGTTTACTCAAATCATTGAGAATGTTACACTCTTCATTTCATTCCTAAAAACATTAATAGATCGACTAATGTGAGATAGTTTAAACTGGGATATAGAAATGATGTCGCTCTGCAGTACGCTACTCACCCTTGCTTCTGAATATTTATTTTCGTTGTGCTTACAACCTATTATTTTATAGAAGATGAGGGGTGGAGCCAGTAAGAGTGACATTAACGAGTACTCATAGACGATTATAAATATATGTTTCACTGATAGAAAAGTTATTTGCTGCTATGAGGTACTTGACAGAGATAAAATCAATTTACCGCATCCTAGGTAAAATGGCTTGGAATATTATGAAGCCGTTATGTTTCTAAGAGCATAAGCAGTGTAAAGGCAATGAATTAGCCTTACCTACGTTTCGAAACTGTTCTATCTCCTCATATTTACGATATTGCATATTGGTCAAAGCTTTGCTTATCTTATTGGTTCTTTCTTTTTGAATGAGTGGTATCTTTCAGTCGATTTATGAATGTTACTGGTAGTTATTTTATCAATCCCTGGTTGCATTTGAAACCATAATGTAGATAGCGAAGACAGAAAATGTCGGAAGGGAGATGTTATAAACGGCTTCTGCTTACTGAATTATTTCAGAGAGACATATAACATTTATTATTTACTGCATCTGCTACTTAGAAATTGTCCTGTGCCTTTTATATAGTGAACACTTGAAGATTATTTATTCATTAAAATAGAAATTAGATTTGATGTTAAAACTTTTATCTTTTTACCGTGTTGCGATTGTAGATAATCTATAATATAAAAGAGGAAATAACGTGATATTTATAAAAAGATCAAAACCGATTGGTGTAAAAGTAAACTCATGATCAATGGTTAGTAGCTTTGGCCCTATCAACTGAACTGAAACGACCTGATTTATGTAGTTTGGATGCTAATTAAAACCACTTTTTCTATTAATGCAGCAGAAAGCTGTAGTAATTATTGCAGTTACTCATCGCAATTCATGCCGACATTTTCCCCTTTTCTAACGTTCTATCAATCATTCAATGCCACTAAAATTGGAAAACGTGTCCACTAAGAAAGGGCGAAAAGAAAAAGAGGGAAATAAATGTAAATATATATGAAAGAAAAAGAGCGAATGTCAAACTAAGCAGACAAACGTATATATATAAGCTGTCGATTAATGACGGCTACAAAAACTCGTCCTTCCGAAAGAGTGTACATTGAAACGGAAATAACAGTATATATTATGGTTTATTAATGTCACGAATGTAACATTTATGTATGTGAGCCTTTTTCAACGATCTCTTGATGAATAACTGTTTCTTTGGATTGGATATTTGCTATTACAGGAACTGATTCATATGTAATTGTAAAACGAAAAAGGAAAGTGAAAGGAAGAAACTTAACTCCCTGATACTGAGTTTCTATCCCATTTGAAAAGCAATATTTGGTTCCGTGGTGAAAGCCATAAGTGGCGGTATTTGAAAAATTGTGAGAGCCAAAACACAGGAGGCTAAACACGCTGCTAATATATTGAGACTCCTATCTATGTTAGTTATGGACGACTAATAGTACTAATTATCCTTAATGAGAAAGCCTCTTTCCTTCTCAAAAAACATCCCCTCCGCAACAAAAATAAAATCACGTTACGCGCAAGGGATGAGACTTTATGCATCGTAAAATGCTTAACGTATGCAATAAAGTGATGATTTAAAAATTTCCCGGTGTAATCTGAACATAAAAAAAGTAATAAGAAGCAACTAAGGATTGCAAGGTATTTAGTCCGGTTCTTTGATTACTTTTCACATAGTCTTGATTGTGAGAAAAGGTGTTATCAATTCAATCGACGAAAGAACATCACTTGTCTGTATTTCGCAATGTGTGTGCGAGTAACTATATGTCTATTTATCTATCTACCCGTCTGTCTGAGTATCCATTACACATCTATACGATGTGTAGATCGTTATATCATTATAGATGTGTATATCATTATATCGGCCAGACTGACGGGTGTTCCATTACACCACCAGCTACAACGCGTTTCTTTCCAGCGTTGAAGGTTTCGAATGACGCTACCCTGCTGGCTCGGCTGACAATCCAACATTTCCCTTGGACGGAATGTCAGTGTCACGCAGGGTCACCAATTTACAGCTCCGAGATCTGGGGTAGAATGAAATGAATTCTTCCTCTCAAGAGCACAAAGCATACATTATATGTATGTTTACATTTATATACATATGTATGTATGTATGTATGTATGTATGTATGTAAGTAGACACGTGCATACACACATAAGACAAGCTCACGGTTATCCCACTTGCCACTCACGCCTAAAGCGATTTCAATCACTTCCGGCTATTTCAGTATATCATGGCAGTTATACATACATACGTTTCCATTTCTTCATTTTCATTTTTTTTTTTACTCGAAGTCTATCCTTTCCTTCGAATACATGAAACGTAACACATATTTCCTTCTTTACCCGCCATTTCCTGAGCGTCGACCAAATACACTGAGTTCATTTTTCCTGCCCAAATGAGTTGCAGATTCACCCATAGCTGGTATCCTGACAGGGGCTACAACTCTAGGTCAGTGTAGATTGGGGACCACTAGTGGCTAAGAGGTAGATCCACATTCCACAAAACCCTGGAACTACTGAACCAGGGAGAGTGTAAAGACGGAAGAAATGTTGCTAAGCATTTCGTCCGGTATTCTCATGATTATGACACCTCGCCAAAATACTAATCCTTTCTACTGAAGGCACAAGGCCTGAATTTTGTAGGGAGGAGGACAGACGATCAAACTGATTACAGTACTTAACTGGTACTTAATTTATCGACCTCGAAAGGACGAAAGGCAAAGTCGACCTCGGCGGAATTTGAACCCAGAACGTTGCGGCGGACCGCAAGTATTTTGCCCGGCATGCGAACGATTCTCTAAGCTCACCGCGTCAGTAACAATAATAATATTTCTCTCTACTATATGCACAAGGCCTGACATTTAAGGGAGGTGACAAATCGATGACATCAACCCCAATACTTAACTATAATTTATTTCATCTATCCTGAAAGGATAAAAGGCAAAGTCGACCTGAGCGGAATTTGAACTGAGAATATAAAGATGGACAAAATGCTGTTAATGATTCTACCACCTCCACTGCCCGCGATAATAATAATAATATCAAATGATAACAACAACAGTCTCAACTGCAACAATGTTTTCACTATACATTAATTTTCAGCGATAGAAAAGAGATGTGACTGACAGAGCTGAGTGGGTGTGTATACTTGTGTATGTATATGGTTGTGCGTGTGTTTGTGGACATTTATATAGTTTATTACACAAAAATAGATTATTACTGAATTATACAAAATTATTAAAGGTGGCTTTTATTACTTTCAATTTTCATTTGCTTACATTTTCCATTGACGTTTATTTACATTCCCATATGTCGGTATAATTTGATGGCAATTTAGTGTAAATGTTTTGTGCAGTTATTGCTCACGTCTATGTATATGGTATGTAATTATGTGTGAATTTATCATACAGCTAATGTTTGAAATATAATATTTATACAATATACCAGTGGTGTGCAGGGACATAAATAAGTCTGTTTTATAATTGTAGGTTATTTTATATACACACTTACCGATGCACAAAATCTCGTATATAACCTTTGTAATGACTATTACAAAGAAAGTTTTGTACATTTTCCATCACACGTCATCTGAAATGGAAATATAATTTCGATGAAATATATACTATCATACATACATGCATACATACAAATGTAATTACACGCACGCGCGCGCACACACATACATATATGAAAAACTTACTGGCAACAAAAGTCAGGATGCGTGGCGTTCAGTTACTCAATAAATGAAAAATACACTAAATAAACAATGATAGCTAATAAATGTACGTAGGACAAACAGTGAAGGCCCTAATTTTTCATTAGTTATCAACCGAATCATAATACTCGGTTTTATGCCTTTAATGATAACACTGAGAACTTCACACATGGGTAGCACCCGCAAAATTCGCGGAGAAATAGTGCTTCGAGCGAACAAAACGTATCAGAGTGGACGTACGAAAGTAAACAGAATTTAATTAAAGCCGATTGACAAAGATGGAGTAAACAGCTCTACGAGAAAAATACATGGACGAGAAAAATACAGCCTTTCGACCAAAAGGACAAAGGTGATGGTTAACGCCTGAATGGATCCTGAATGGATATAGAAAGACGAATAGCAAGAGAGGAGATAGATATCGGCCGGCTAGCTAAGCGTCTCGTGCGAAAAAGGCAGGGAAATGGGAAAATTGATAACGGGTCACATGAGAACGGTAGAGAGAGGGGAAGGAGGATAAGTGAGTGGAAGAGAGAGAGAGAGAGAGAGAGAGAGAGAGAGAGAGAGAGAGAGAGAGAGAGAAGCAGAGAGAACAGGGAAGGAGGAAGGCAGAAAGTTTACAACTACAAGTGAGAGGGCGAGAGAAAAAAGAGGAGAAAGTGGGGATGCTAGAAATAGAAGTAGAGGACGAAAGAGAAAACAGAAGGTAGAGGATAGAGTCGCAATTATATATTAATATATAAAAGAACTTACTGTCACCAAAAGTCAGGATGCGTGACGTTTAATTACTGAATAAATGAAAAATGCATTAAATAAACAACGATAGCTAAAAAGCGTACACGTAGGTTAGACATAGAAGGCTCTAATTCTCCATCAGTTATCAACCGAATGGTAATACTCAGTTTCATGCCTTTAAGGATAATACTGAGAATTTTCCCATTTCTCTGTCTTTTTCGCACTGGACACTTAGCTATCCGTTCGATATCTTGTTATTCGTCTTTCTATATCCGTTCAAAATTTCTCCCAGGCGTTACACATTATATTCGTCATTTTTTTTGGCGGAAAGGCCGTATCTTTCTCGTCCACGTATTTTTTTTGTCCGTGTATTTTTTTTTGTTCACCTATTTATTCCATCTTTGTCAACCGTCTTAAATAACATTTGTTTACTTTCTTTCGTGAGCTCTGTATCGGTTTGTTCACTCGAAGCCCTAATTCTCCGCAAATTTTGTGGGTGCCGCCGGTATGCGAAGTTCTCAGTATTATCATTAAAGGCATGAAACTAAGTATTACCATTGATAGCTAATGAAGAATTAGGGCCTTCTGTGTCTGTCTTACGTCTACATTTTTTATCTATCGTTGTTTACTTACTGTATTTTTCATTTATTACATATATATATATAGACAGATAACTGAAAGAAAATGAAATTCAAAATCTCAACAATTGTTTCGACAAATTTTTTACACCTGCAGTGTATTGGTGAGATGTTGTGTAATGATTATCATACATCTAAGGTGTGAAAGTGAGACTTCTCAGGTAATTCTCTAAATAAGACTTCCGATTGATCCTCCCTTTATTTCCCTCAGTGTGAGAATCCATACCCGGTTGTTTAAATAAATCCCTAGTTAGATTTTCACACAGAGGGAAATGAAGGTAGGATCTAATGAAGGACGTATTTAATAAATCACCTGAGGAGGCGCATTTTACAAATTGGACATATGGTTTGCTTTGCAAATCTCTGTAAAGCCTTCCCTCCATCCCTCCTTCGATCAACAATCCATCTGTATGCATGGCTACCCATCTGTTCTGTCTCACCGTGTCTCTCCCTCTGTTGGGCAAAATGATTAACGGCATTCCGTCTGCCGTTACGTTCTGAGTTCAAATTCAACCGAGATCGACTTTACCTTTTATCATTTTGGGACGGATAAAATAAGTACTAGCTGAGCACTTAACCTCTTCCCCGAAATTACTGAATCTGTGTCAAAGTTTGAAACCAATATTTAGTAATGGTTAGCCTGGCAAAATGGTTAGTGGCAATTCGTCCGTCTTTACGTTCTGTGTTCAAATTCCGCAGAAGTCGACATTGCCTTTTATCATTTCGGGGTCGATAAACTATGTACCAGTAGGTAATATTAGCGTTTGTGTAATACAACTCACTCCTCTCCTCCGATGTTGCTGGCCTTGTGTCCAAATTTGAAAGCAATATTTGGTAGTTCACCTTGTCTTTTTTTTATTTGCAGTATCATAACATTATATATACAGCATATGAGGAAAATAATTGTACATGAGATGTGAAAAGAAACATCGTAAATTACAAACGTCATTTAAAAAGTTAAAACAATTTCAGACTTCTCTACGTGTTTCACACATTATATGTAAATACACACACACACACACACACACTTTAGCTAGATACATATATACATAGACAGATACAAACGGGGGAGAGATACGGTGAAAGAGAACAGATGGTTAGCCATGCGTACGGATGGATTGTTGATCGAGGGAGGGATGGAAGGAAGGTTGAACAGAGATTAGCAAAGCAAACCGAGTCTCACTTGAAATTATTTTTTGATGTTGAAAGTCAAAGAGTGACAGTCACATACATAATATTATTTATAAGTATATTTTGCCACCCAAACAATATTACTGTCTAAAATAAGTAAATGAGTTTCCGTCGGTTTCGATTGTGACTACTTTATTTGCTTGATCAACTAAACGGCCTACATATGAAGTTATAATCAGTGATGTTTTCCCTAAATCTTTATACACTTAAAGCAGTGGTTCTCAACCGGGGTCCATATGGCCCCTGAAGGCTCATATAAGATTTTTGGGGATCCACGTAACAAAATAGTAAATTGGAGATCCGTAATAGTATTTAAGGGTCCCTGAAAAAATTTTGCTTTGGATGTATGTATTCGTATATATTGCAAGAAACAGCAAGCTTTCTTTCTCTAACGTGGAGGCGCAATGGCCCAGTGGTTAGGGCAGCGGACTCGCGGTCATAGGATCGCGCTTTCGATTCCCAGACCGGGCCTTGTGAGTGTTTATTGAGCGAAAACACCTAAAAGCTCCACGAGGCTCCGGCAGGGGATGGTGGCGAACCCTGCTGTACTCTTTCACCACAACTTTCTCTCATTCTTACTTCCTGTTTCTGTTGTGCCTGTAATTCAAAGGGCCAGCCTTGTGACACTGTGTCACGCTGAATATCTCCGAGAACTACGTTAAGGGTACACGTGTGTGTGGAGTTCTCAGCCACTTGCACGTTAATTTCACGAGCAGGCTGTTCCGTGAAACTGGAACCCTCGACGTCGTAAGCGACAGAGTGCCAACAACTCTTTCTCTAACGTTTTACATAGTTCAACCTTCACAAGTTAATGTGCGAAAAAGAAGATAGGAATTTTGAAAGAATTTTCTGAGAAACTAGTTTTTACACATCGAATATCTATGTAGGTCTCCAGAATAAAATTAGTAATCATAGGGGTCCATATGATAACCAAAAAACAAAGTCGAGAACCCCTACCTTACAGTAATTCTCAGCATTACTCTGTGACCAAATTAACTCTTCGTATTACAGGTAAAGAATATCCAACGATTTACCAATTTCACTGAAGCTGTTTCAGTCGCCTGTCGCTATGCTGATAAACACTTATATCCAACATTAGTGGAAATAGATCTCATGAATGCAAAGCAAACTTCTTAACCAGTCAGCCAATTCACCAACTGTATCACGTATAAAATGCCTGACATTACGTTAAGGTTGCTTGTGTCTGTGAAATACTCAGCTGCTTGATCGGTAATAGGAAATATATGCAGTTCAATAATCGAAAACCTAGAATACTTGTCAGCCAAACGTTTGAAGATCAAAATACTTTTTCTGTTTTATTATTTAACATATACGCCTTTATACATATAAATGTGTATAAGTATATAAGTGAGCATTTAAACGACTGCGTATGTTTGATTTTGTGTGCGTGTGTGTGTGAGCATTTCTATTTGTGTGCGTGTGTATGTGCACACGTATGCCTCTGCATATGAGTGTATACGTATATTAGTACATAGTTGTTCCATTTGGCACTGATAGTCATTCCATAGAAACACGCATATACATATAATAATAAATGTTAATTTATGTGCGGGATTTCTGGCTTATACATTCAGCCCTCTGGGTTGGGGGTCTGTCTACGTTACACTGGACCTCCGGCCTGCCGTGCAAATACGGACCACATAATGAAACCCGTGTGTGAGTGTGTGTGTGTGTGTGTGTGTGTGTGTGTACATGTGTGTATTTTTTTTTATCTCTTGATTGTTTCAGTCATAGGATTGCGGTCATGCGGTGGCACCGACTTGAAGGGTTTAGGTGAACGAATCAACGCCAGTACTTACTTTTTAAGCTTGATACTTATTCTATCGTTCTCATGCGAACCACTAAGTTATGGGATAGTAAACAATCCAGTACCGGCTGTCAAATGGTGGTGTTGGGCATTCACAAACGCAATGACACACGCACGCACACGCACACATAAACACACGCACACACGCACATACACAAACACACACACATACTTCAAAGGAGGACATTGGAAAAAAATTGTGTATTATCTATTCCCCATTACAAGACTTCCGTTTGCTAATAGGAGTTATAAAATAGTAGGATAAACATAATAGAAGTTCCTAATACAGATTATCAAATAATAACATTATATGATTCTGTATAAGGCGGTGAGCTGACAGAATGGTTATCACGCCAGACAAAATGCTTAGCGGCATTTCGTACCCCTTTACGTTTAGATTTCAAATTCCGCCCATGTAGACTTTGCCTTTCATACTTCCCGAGTCGATGAAATATAAGCCATTTAAGCAATGGGCTCAATGGAAGCAATTTATCGACTCACCAAAATTGCAGGGCCTCGTGCCAAAATTTGAAACCAATA
>NC_142931.1:108383003-108388003 GCF_046866305.1 Octopus bimaculoides
TGGACAATAATAAAGATATGGCAGAAGTGCGGATAATTTTTGACTTCCCCTTGTAATTATATGTATAAGTATATTTAATGTTATCATCTCTGTAGTAACCCTAGTACAAGAAGATGGAATGACTAAGCTTTAATTCAAATTTCGACACTTGGTTCTGTGCATTATTATGAGCGGTAACTTCCAAGTATTTTACATATTATACGTATTATTACATTAATATTATCCAACAATAGCTGTGTACATGCACATCTTCATGTGTGTAACTTTGAAAGCACTGCTAAATCTAAGGTTACATTTTAACACCTAACCATAAACTGTGATATTTAATATTATATCGATCATTTATTTACTCAAAAATAAAATGGGGATAAAACAATGAGAAACTATCAGTGACCCAGCATTGCTCTCAAACCCACTAAGGTGAAGACGTGCAGCTACACGCAATGATGTGTATATAATATGTGAAACACTCAGCAATTGCAAACTGATACAAATGCGCTAATGCACAGAAACGTAGTGATTTGGATTAACTCCTGTTCATTCCATCTTTTTATATTATAATTTTGTGTGTGTGTGTGTGTATGTTTGTATCTCTATGTATATAAATCGGTGTTTGTGTGCGATCGCATGTGTAACTTATATTCTCGTCTCTTATTTTCCTTTTCACACATTTTGGGTTTCACTAGGCTAACTTGCTGTAAATTACACCAAAAGGGAATGAATTCAGCGGGAAATGGAATATTCATGATAAGTGGCAAGTTTATTCATTTTTTGTTTATTCTTTTTTATTTTTTCGAATACATTTTTATTAGGTTTTTCTTCAAATGCTATTTTTCATACGGTAATCCTAAACTACCTCCATGTTTCCATCCCCCGTTAACTATTTTATAGTTTTCATGCTGTTAATGCACCTTGAAGAAAGCATTACCACTAGACAATCTGATTTGCATTGTGTATGCATGTGTGTTTCTGAGAGAGAGCGAGAGAGAGCTCACGCGCGTGTGCACGTTTTGGTGCATGCTTCTATGTGTTATATTAACTGTAAAATGAGAGTAATATGATCCAGCTATCATCAGGCTTCGTAGATTCATATTTAACTTAAATGTTCAATTGTATCTTTTCTTAGACACCCTATTATTTGTTTATATCTTCAAATTATATCGAAAACATAAACACTATTACTTCTGAGAAGGTTTTCTGAAATATCCTGGTGTTAATTGGCGTAGATATACTGCTTCTTCTCAATTAAATCTACTAGTGCATTGCTGTTAGAAATTGAGTTTTGGACGGAACGGATACAAACTTCATATGTTTACATTGCTCTGTTAAGTTATCTGGTTGTGTATGGAATGATAGTCAAGGTAAGCTGGTTGGCAAGTTTCCATTTATCCGATTCTTAAAAAAAAACTGTATTATTATTGCAACGATTTATATAGCAATTTGTCATTTCGTATCTTCAAATATTACAAACTTAATGACACTTCGGTGAATACAAATACATTAAGTTCACTGGGTGATTTATATTTCCACTTGTACATGATTTCAGTTTCGATGTTTGTGTCCTTCTTCAAAAGACATAAATGGGAAAATGCAGTTTTCCCATTTCAACAATCCCTAAATTGTCCATGCTACTTTAGAATTGCTAATTCTCCGGACACTTATCACATGAATCACCACATTCACTCCTACATCTTCACAGCACAAGAAACAAAACAATATCATAGTAGTCACTTATGTGATTTACTTCTTGGAAGAAACATCATTCCTGTCAATGCAGTAATCTCCATATCTACATGTTTCCAATGAAAAAACGTACTTATAATTGGAAGATTTCCCATTTATACAAAATCTTATTATGGGGTAGTGATAATAAAATTAGTTAAATGGGTATATTTTATAAAGAAATCCTTGAATTCAGCATTAATATATAAAGATACTTTCATGAATGGCGTATTGATAATGCCATTTGTGTGCTAAACATGTCTAACATGGTATCTGTTTTAAAGGATGGTAGATCGTGAAATAATTTTTCAGAATCTTATCTACGCACGCAGTGCGGAGCAAGGAAAAAAATTATAAATACTTTAGGGTGATATTCCAACACATCCTCCATTAATGTGTACTTTGATTTCAGTGGAAGATCGCGAAAGAAAAACCAATGACAATAATGTTTACATAGTACTTTGTTGTACTTTGTTGACGTTAGGGGAAATAGTTCTAACTTGGAATTAAAATAAGTTTTTGGTATCGCTTCTCAAGGAATCCTAACGTTGTTCGAAGTATATATCTAAAAATATCTTCATTTCTATCATCATTAATGATAAATATTTTAGTCCTACTATTTTGGTCTTTCCTTACTGCCTATTTATTTGGTATAAATCAAGTTAATATAATTATCTTGGATTTCTATTTAATACAAAATGTAGCCAATGCACGACGAAAATTACTCTAATTTACAATTATTGGTGACGTAAAACTTTATCTCAGCATCGAACAATATTTGTTTAGATGTTCGAAATAACTAGTTGATTATTAAAGCTCCAGGGATCGCTTTGATGTGCATCTCTGCAATATACTTAGATGTTAGACCAATCATTTTGAACTAAACAATTACTAAAACTGTTTATCAAATGAAAGTGTATTATTAGGCTTCACTTACTTGTTTTTCTTATAACTACAATCACATGTTTATGTTTTATGTATAATTTGTTATCTTAAAATGAGTGATATAGTACTTTTTTAATTGCTTTCATAATTTTTAAGACGACTTTTCCCAGAATTTTCAATATATTATTTGGATTTTTTCCGCAACAATACAGGGAACAAGTGGTATTCGAAGACACTTAATTATAAGTATATTACTCTCTGCAGTCAATTAAATGGGTTTTTTTCTTTCAGATCTCCCATAGCAGATAAAATTCTAACACAAGAAGTGAAAAGATATGCAGTCATTGTTGTCAAATATACGGAAGATAGCGATTTAGAAATTGCCAAATTTTTAAATGTAAGATCTTCTGTACACTAATTACCGATGGAATCGGATGCCTCTGGAGGAAATGTTTAGACCGTATTAAAAGTAAAAATAAGAACACCTGGAGTGTCCCGACAATATAAAGACATTGCAATTCATCTAACCGATTCAAAACATTATACATTATCCGAAAAATCAATGAGGGTCATTATCAAAGGTATTAAGGTATCGGAGTGTTACACTTTCAGTCTTATGTACTGAGAAGAGACTATTTCCTGTCTGCAAGTACAAAGGAAAACCGTTGATCCATGTTAAGAATTCAGTTAACAAAGTTATAAAACTTCACAAACATTGTATGTTTTGGTTCTTTGATGAGAAAAACTCCGACCAACACCAAAATCTAACAGAACTGATTGCTGGTTATATGCAAATACTTCTACCGTTCTCAGAGTGATGCATACTGAGTTTTAAGCAACTATGATGGATTTAGGGAGGTGAGTAACATAGATCATATCATGTTACCTCATATCTTTCCATCCAGAGCTTATAACTAACACTATTGGATACGTTGACATGATGGATACAGTTGTTAAGCCCTGGACACATGAAGTATGCAGTGGAAGGCCATATGTGTTTCAACATGCATTAGTGCTTTCTCACAATGTTTGCGTAAGCCAAGAATAGATATCCAGAAATTTTTACTATCTCTTGGATACTTCGTTGCGAACGTTGTTGAAAGGGGAAGTAACTGGCATTCTTACAATCACATAGCTTCTGCAAAGATCGCCATTGTCCAGGTGATGTCCGAAATGAGGGCGCATCATTTAGTGCAAACATGTCAACGATTTCTGTATTAAAGTAGTTATCGGAGCTGGAGGCGGATTCATAAAATTATATTACAATAGAGCTTATCAAGGACAAATACACAAAGCACAAATTTGTTATCAAAATACATTTAGTTTTACTAGATTAGAATTGTTAAATAAACTATCAGACATATTCGCAAATACTCCTCTCACACTGTGTATTGCATAAATCAGAATTTTCACAGGTATTTAATACTTTCATAATTGTCACCATTGTTACATTGAGTAGTTCAACCAAAATTATATCCTAGATGTACAGGTAAACCCCACCTATGGAATGAGCTTTCCAGTTTTATTTCTAATTTACATCGTCAGTCTATTCGAAACCTTTACTTATCACCTCCTCACGCGCTTTCAAATGAAGGATGCGGGCTCGAGACGTGATGACGTTTAAGTTATTTGGTAACCAGTTCAAATTTCTAGTATATTATTTTTGCATCTGTTCTAATATATTATTTTTGCATTTGTTCTGTTCAGTTTTTATCAACTGAAGATGTATTTTAGCTGATGTATTTTCTGTAGCGTAAATACTGTGAGAGAGTCCTTGTACATGATTTCCAGTATATAACATATATGTCTGTGATTGTATTGTGGTTGAATTTAGAGAACTGTAATTTTACTTCTTCATGGAACTAGTTCTATTGCGTTTTTATGAAGCTTTAGTCTAAAATCTTTTAGTTTAAACCATAGCATCGTCTAGATAAGTGTTACTTCTATCTTTATTATTTTAACCTAAAACTTATATATATTATTTAAGTTATGTTTCTAAGTCTTATTATTTAGAATTTATAATTACTTAGAATTTAACATTCATTAAATTGTTTACAATATAGCTAATTGTTTTATTACGACGTAAGTGATATAAAGTTTAAATCTTTCATTTATGATTTTATAAATAATTCTTTCATTGATGTTTTATATATCTTTATTCTATTCTTTTTCTTAATGTAATATATTCACGTGAAGTCATTCTAATAAATGCCTTAGTTCTGAGTTTAACGTCTAAATTTTAAGTTAAACTGCAGCATCGAAGCGATAAGTATCGTTTTACCTTTGTTAAATGACTTTATATTATAGTTTGAAAAAATATGTATTTTTATATTAAATCAATTGATTTTTGATGATAATTTTAATTTTAACACTAAATTAATAGTAGTAAGTTT
>NC_142931.1:108393003-108438003 GCF_046866305.1 Octopus bimaculoides
ATATATATATGTGTGTGTGTGTGTGTGTGTGTGTGTGTGTGTGTGTGTGTGTGTGTGTGTGTATGTGTGTGTGTGTGTGTGTGTGTGTAGCTATTATGCAAAAGTGTCGTAAGTCCAAATCATTTTGATTTTTTTCGGAAAACGAAAATATAGTTTCACCATTCCATTGCAAAACCATTGTACTACACTTTGACAATTTTTAATATCTTTGCATCTGAAGCAGTTGGAGATACGAAAGTTTGACCTAAATAATTGGCTATTGCAAGCAAAAACAAGTATTGAAAAAACCGCATTTGTTCAAATTTGAACATATGACAGTTTAACTTAATATCAATATCCATATCAATATATATGTATATATATATCAATATATATATATATATATATATATATATATATATATATATATATATATATATATATATATATATATATATAGGTAAATGATAGGATTCCCACATAAATATATATATATATATATATACATGAAACATGTTTTTAAAATATTAACTGAGATGGAAAGTGAGACAGGTACTAGAAAAAGCGAAACTTCCCAAACCAAACATCACTAAGGAAGAAACGTTCGCTATCAAAAGACTACACAGTGATAATTCCATCATAATACTTTCAGCAGACAAGGGAAATGCTACAGTGGTGATGAACAGGTGTAACTACTCGAAAAACTGGCAAGTCTTATAAGTGATGGTAGCTACAGCAAAGTAAAGAAAGACCCAGACGGTGAGTCTAGATGTCATAAGTCTGTTTACCAAAGTCCCAACTGGTGAAGCACTATTGGTGATTCAAGAAAAACTAGTGACAATCACCCATCTAAAAGAACGCACTTGTTTACCACTAAGAAATTTGATGGAAATATTGCCCTTCTGTGCAGAAACTACCTACTTCAGTGTGGACACTGATATATATCGACAAGAAAAGGGTTTACCTATGGGTTCGCCATTATCACCGATAGTAGCCAATATATACATGGAATACTTTGAGAATTTAGCTTTAGGATCAACACCACCAAAACTAACACTATGGCTGCGATATGGTGATAACACCATACACTGGCCCCACCAGGAAGATGTCCAATTGCTGTTAGATCATGTGAACTCAATAAAGCCATCCAGTTAACAATGGAAAAAGAAAAAGAAAATCAGCTAGCATTCTTGGACGACGTATTAATAACACGCACCAAATATGGATTCAAGACATCCGTATACCGCAATCCGTCCAGTGAAGTATACCTTCACTGGTCGATACCTCAACTTCAACTGCCATCATCCATACAGTGTAAAGAGAGGGATTGCTCAGTGCCTAAAACATCGAGCAATGAATATAAGTAGTGATCGTGATACCCACATCGAAGAAATGATCAAGTTCAGTAACAATCTATTAAGCAACCACTACCCCAAAATTATGAAGAAAAGAGAGAATGAAACCGACAAACTGTCCACAGTCTGTCTATCCTGTGTGACCGTCCTCTCCGAAAATATACAAAAGATATGCGGCACATATGACATCAGGACAGTATTGAAGAGTAACACAACACTTCGCAAATATCTCCTTCGAGTAAAATCACCATTAGAAGAGAATATGACCAAGAATTGCGTGTACTCCATCCCATGTAGCTGTGGTAGGTTACACAAAGGCGAAACATGTCGCCCCCTCAAAATAAGGGTTCAGGAACGTCGCAAAGCTGTGACACGGGGAGATATTGATAAATCAGGTATAGCTGATCATGTATGGATAAATGGAGACCACCTCTCCTTGTGGGATGAAGTTAACATAATAAGCAGAGAACACCACTGGAAAATACGAAAACTAAAAGAAGCAGCACATATGCTAGGACACAACAACCTCCTAAACAGACCGAGTGTAGATATGAACAGCATATAAGAACCGGTATTAAGGAAGGATAGGAGAATCCGTCAAATGTAAATAATATATATATATATATATATATATATGCAATTATTCATATACAAAGCTGAATGGTGCTTTTATATTTTGTCAAAGAAAAACTTTGCAAAGAGACTTGTGCCTATACAAATACAGGGTTTCACCGAGAAAGCTCTTGGGTTGCCAATGACGGTATTTTCCCCTGATTTGTTCTAAGCTAAAAATGTTTATTCCGATATAGAAATCGGTAAGCAAAACACTTACCAATTCGAGCGAAAGCTGGCCGGCTGGAATTAAATCAATATACGCATTCGAGAATACTCTGTATATCATTATAAATTCTTTTATTTATTTATTAATCTTCAGGTATTACTTTATATAACTTTTATATTGTTGTTTGTTACTCTGATTTTCTTTAATCAGATCGAATGAGAACTGATTATTTGGATAAATAACGTTAAGTTTGATTTGAGTTAATAATTTCGACAGACACACAAATACTTATTGGTTGTTCCTTAAAAGTAATTATACTAAATATCCTATAATAATAATTGGCCTCCCGTGATGGCTTTGCGCACTTCGTCTATTGTCTAAAATGCAAATGACCTTCAGACTACCACTTAAAGTTAGTGTTGCGCAAAAATATTTGGTTTAGTTTTCTTGTTTTCTTGTACAGTTAATGTAATAAAGAAAAACCCCGAATCTTAAGCATCGCATCACTTTTGTATAATGCAACATTGATAGTTCGAACCACAGTTTCCTCACTAAAAGAAGTGATCTTATGCAAATGCAGATATCTATATAAAATCTATATAAAATGCAGATATCTGTATAGAAGTCTATATAAAATCGGATTTCATACTCCCTCTAAACAAGAAAAATGTAAACTCTAACTTTTAGATAACTTACAATTATATTGCCAAAGCAAGTCTCATTCTGAACGTAAAATATATAGAATCATATTTGTTATGAATAATATCACTGTAAGATATTAGAAAAATATACGAATCAGCTGAACGCTTCATCAATTATGTCATTACAATCTGAAAGGCGAAAGCCTTTGGGTGGCATTCTTGTAGATAACGCAGTTTTGGTTTCAATCTTTTGCAAACTCACTTAGGTTTTAAAATTTTGCACCATAATCAAATAAAAGGAATATCTGATTACAGCAAAATAACTGAAACTTTATTATATTTTGCAGCACAACTATAATGGTTCGCTTTTGAACGTATAATAGGAATTACGCTTTTCAGTGGAAATATATTTCATTACTCCCCAAAACACAGTGGATTTTAAAATAGTACATAACTGCTGCCCAAATGTCATGTTTAAATTTCAGTATATTTGTCATTACAGCTAACCGATTATTCATGTAACATGCGATGTTACGTATTAATTATTTCTGTTTTGTTGCTATTGAGACCGAAGTCAATCATTACCGTGAAACCTGATGTTTCAAATTTTCCAGTCATAACATCCCATCTTTTTTGCAAAATAGCATAATATAAAGGATACTTGACTGCTATTTCTATCCAGTCACATAAAAATTTCCTCGGATATGATACACGTTTAACGCAATGAATGTATTAAGTCTCTGCAATTGAGGGAATTAGTATCCAATTATATGTTACTTATAAAATGAGAAAATTGCTAATCCACCGAACATGCTAATCCAACGAATATGCCTGGGCCAGTCAGATTATAAGGTCATAATTGATCAAAAATCGGGGAAATTCGGGCGTTTCCATTGAAAAATTCCAAGAGAGTATTAAGATGTAATGAAAACAAAAAGTCAATTCAGTTTAAACAAGAAAAAATGCTTTAATACCTATTTGAAAAAAAGTAATTTGATACAAATCTGAAAATTAAACTTTAAACATCGATCGATACAAAATTAAAACAAACTGAAACTATGAATAAGAGAAAGAAATAATGAGTCAAGTTAAAACTAAACATCAGAACTGTATCAGCAATTAATGATTTTTTTTACAATTGAAATTAATCAATTGGTGTTTTCCTTGCAAACGGCTCACAACATAATTAACTGTAGCGCTGTTGTTTTTGAGATATCGAATTATTTGCAGTTTTTAAAATGTTTGACGTTTAATTTTTTTCATGGTTTGGTCATATGTTTGGGTTTGATCATCTGTGAAATTATCCTTTAAAGCTAATGCTATTTTATCTCTTGGATTAATTGTATCGTTTGCGTTAGGATTACGAATTTTTTTTTTTAATTCCCAAAACAGCTACTAATTTGATATATGCACAAGTTTGTAACACATCGTATCACGTGTACTATCAAGCTTATATCTCAAATTTGCTAAGTGAGATATTTACTTTCTGGTGGCATTATAAATTTTTTCTATCTATTCCTTTGTCTCTCTTTCTCTCTCTCTCTCTCTCTCTCTCTATATATATATATATATATATATATATATATATATATATATATATATATATATATATATATATATACACACACATACACATATATATATATATATATATATATATAATTAAGGGATCAGCAAATATTTGCTTCACCATATACCGAAGTTCCGAAATAGCAGCTAAAAAAGCTGAGAATCCCACAGATAGCATCACTTGTAACTCACAAAGGCAAAAACAATAATGGTGCTTTCATACCGATGGGCTTGGTAAAAATTGTTAATTGTTAATTGATCTATTAATTAATAAATTGATAATCCTTTACCCTTTTAATTTGTAATATATATATATATATATATATGTATGTATGTGTGTGTGTGTGTGTGTGTGTGTGTGTGTGTGTGTGTGTGTGTGTGTGTGTATGTATACGCTAGTTCTAAAATCTCTCTAAGAGATCAACGCAGTAGTTGTACTAACAATATTCGTAGCGACTTTAACATGGCTGTCCGTTCGAGCGGACTCTACTGCGATTTTTAACCCCAAGAGGACATTTTCTCTCGCATGTTAACGATGCACAGCTGCGTGCAATCGAATTGCGAGCAGGGGAGCGAACCCTTACCACCTCCTACTGATGGGACTAGTAGACCAGTCCTGGCTTTGGGCTATTTCTGCCACTCCTCAGTAGTGGACACCTCGTTTGCTAGAGATGATAGCAGCTCGCTTCTGTACGCAATATATATATTTCAAGTGAATATACAGTCGCTAATTTTGCAACAAGCAAGATCATTTGCATCACATAATTGCAGCAGTCATGTTCCCTCCTCATTTCTAAATCCAAAACCACAGCTCCATGGTGATGCTGTCCAAAATGGCCACTGAAGTCGCCAGCCACAATAACAAAATATGGGTCATTTGTCATTGATATGGTCTGTAAAAGGACAATAAAATTGGTCCTTCTCAACCCAGATTGAGGAGCAATAAGCAGAGTTAAATGTAACAGTTAGTTTACCTCTGATAAGTCTCATCTTAATTACCCTATCACATACTCTGACTACCGCAATTACTTTATCTACCCACATTTCTGCTAACAATATGCTTACACCACCTACTACATCCTTCCTGCCGACCCAGAAGAATTTGAATCTGCCTCTTACGCACGAGGAATCTAACTAAGTCTCCACTCCATCTTACTACTTGCACACCACACATATCAACATGTCGTAGCTCCAAAATTTCAATCATCTACCTACTTCTTCCTTTCATTGTGCTAGCATTGATGGTAGCGACTCTGAGATTGAGTACCTGGGAGTGGTGGTGGCATGGTAGTTGTGGAAAGTTTGTCATCTTTTGAAACGAAGATCTGCGAAAACACTTGCCGAGTAGCACAGAGCTTTGACAAGAGAGGTTGAAAGAAGGGGAGATAATAAAATATTAGTGGTCCCAAAACGATAGTGCGCGTGCGTTTATGTGTATGTGACTATGTGTGTGTGTGTGTGTGTGTGGATAGGTGATAGTGACATTGATGTGTGTGGATTTGTGCGTCTTTAACGTGTAGGTGTGTGGTTGATGGTGTATGAGTGTGCAGATGATAATGTGTGGTGTGAGTGATGGGAAATGGTCAGTGCTAGTGTGTATGGAGTGGTGTAATATGGTGTGGTGGTGTGGGGTATGGTATGGTGTAATGTGGTGTGAGGATGTGGAGGTAGGGTGTGAGGGTGTGGATTTGGTGTGTAAAGAGAGGAAGTAGGTGTCAGAGGGAGAGAGGAGAGCAGGGAAGTCAGTGGAAGAGAGGAGGGGATTTGAGCCATGTGGCGCAAATGAGCGAAGAGAGAAGATTGAAACCTGTTCACGGCGAAAGCGGGAGTACAAATGGCCCCTGTGCAAAGACAATCCGAACACAGACAGGTGTTGTAGTGAATGACCGGTAAAGCGGAAATGGCGTGAGACTGGGGTGTTATTGCCGTGTTTGATGTCTCGAACCAAGTGGCGTCCAGCTTAACCGATGTATAGAGAAGGGAAGAAAGAGCAGGGGATGCAGTAAATCACGTTCCTAGAAGTTCAGGTAAGGAGCCGGTGATATAATAGGGACGATGATGGGTGCCTGTGAGGATGGTGGTGTTGGAGGGTGAGGCAATTGCGGCAGCGTCGGCAAAAGGAGGGGAACGAGGCAAGTTGAGAGGTTGGGTTAGGGAAGAAACTGTGGACCAGGTGGTTGCGCAGGCTATGGGCTCGGTTGAAGGAGGGAAGGGATGGGTTGGCGAAGATGTGCGAGTTGGAGGAGTCGGACTGGAGTCGCCAGGAGGGGCAGGGTGGTGGGGTGGTTGGTGAGGGGAAACGGGAGACGGGAAATGGCGGGGCGGCTGCGGAGAGAGAGAGAGAGTAGAGGTACTGTCCATAGAACGAGCTGTGTGGATATTGGCGAGGGGATATCCACGAAGGATGAAGTGGCGATCTATGAGTTGAAACTGTCTCAGTCATGGTTGTCACTGAAGAGCCTGCGCAGACGGAGGAATTTGGGAGTAGGGGATAGAGAGCTTGGTGTGGGTAGGGTGGGAGGAGAAGAAGTTAAGGTAAGAGTGTGAGACGGTGTGTTTGTAGTGGATGGAGGTAATGAGAGCGGAGTGGTGCTTGTTGACAGAAATGTCGAGAAATGCGACGGAAGTGTTGGAAATAGTGCAGGACAATTCGAAGACGGAATTTAAGTATTGGGCAAAAGAGAAGAAAGAGTCTAGTTGTTCGCGGGAGAGTGATGTCGCACCGATACAGTGATCAGTATAACGAGCGTATAGTTCGGGAGTGGGACCAGTGAATCGTTAGAATATTTGGGCCGCAACATAGCCAACAAACAGGTTCGCATATTTGGAGCCCATTCTCGTAAAAATTCCCCGCGAACGAGAAGCATTTGAGGGAGAGAACAAGTTCGGTTAGACGAAGAAGTCTGGAGGTGTGAGGTTGGGGGTTGTGTTGAAGGTCTAGAAAGTGTTTGGGTGCAATAATTTGTGTGGAATCACCGTATATAGACTCTTGATATCATATCATATATATATATATATATATATATATATATATATATATATATATATATATATATATATATATGATATACAAATATATATCTATATACATATATGTATATATATATATATATGTGTGTGTGTGTGTGTGTGTGTTTCTCTCTCTCTCTCTCTCTCTCTCTCTCTCTCTCTCTCTCTCTGTGTTGGTTTCGAATTTTGGCACAAGTCTATTACATCCACACCAGTGCTCAACTGGTATTTATTTTATCGACTCCGAAATAATGAAAAGCAAAGTCGACGTCGGTGGATTTTGAATTCAGAATGTAAACACGGATGAAATGTCACAGTACGGTAACGATTCTGGCAACTCACTGCTTTAATCTCTACACATATCAAATAGATTCTGAAGATATATTCTTTGATTTAATATACAAAAAAAAAAAGAAAACAGTATTATGAGTGTGATGTGTGTTGATATGGAGACAAAATCATTCTCAAATAGTAATAATGGGAATAAAGTGTTTACTACCGTTATTGTAAACATCTATAATTGAAGGTTATATAATAGAATGAAGAATGTGTATGAGTTTGCTATTCAAAATAACATCAAGTGAGTTTATCTTAAAATAAGCCATTATATTAATGTATTCTTTAACTGGCATCCCTCTTAGAACTGCAGTTATGCTGTTGCAAGGACTTCAAGATATTAGTCTAATATATTGAATACAGTACTCTTCAATAGTTTAGTCTAATATATTCTTTTCTACACTAGGCACAAGGCCCAAAATATATTTTTTACTGTGGGGGCAGTCGATTGCATCGACCTTAGTGCGCAACTGGTACTTAATTTATCGACCCGAAAGGATGAAAGGAAAAGTCGACCTCGACGGAAATTTATCTCAGAACGTAAATAGACTAATGTATTCAATACAGTACTTTAATTTATTGTGCTCTATTTGTCGAAATTTTGAGTTACGAGATATTGTCTAGCATAACATAAACAGCATTATACTTTAGACTGGTGAAAATATAAACACAGAAGCATATACATGAGTTGCTTGTGGATTATTAGAAAGGGTGATTCGTATCAAAAAGGCAAATGTTTCGTGCAGAATAGGTTTACAAAAGATTGATACTTTGTTACCGTTTATCGAATATATAGTCCGTTCAAAGAAAGAGCAGAAAAATAAACTATTGAGAAGAACTAATATGAAATACGTGAATTTTGTTTCGAAATGAAACGTAATCATGAATACAGAGGATATACTGATATTGGTTTCAAATTCTGGTACGAGGCCAGTAGTTGCAGGGTCGAGAGTTAGTCGATTAGGTCGACCCTATTCCTCAAATCACATCAAGGTCGACTTGATCTTTCATATCGAAAGGATGAAAGGCAAAGTCGACTGCGGTGGTGTTTAACCTAAGAATGTAAAGATGGATGAAATGCCGCTAAGCATTTTGCCTGGCGTGCTAACGATTCCGCCAGCTCGCTGCCTTAATGTATGTCGATATTAAAAGAAGGGGAGTAGAGAATTTATAGACAGGGTAAGGAGTGGTGAGGTACTGAGATGGATATATTATAAAAGTGAGAGAGGGAGGCTATAAAGTTCAAAGGCACAGAGATGTATTTGTATGCATGCAAATATAAAACATAGGTGCGAGTGAACAAACACAGAAATATATGAAGAAAATGGTTGTGCTCTCAATTTGAATGATATTCTAATTGCTAAGAAGTTCAAGTCCTTGGCTGAGTAATTGAAGTTATAATGTTAGTTTTGATTATTTTCTTCGCATTTCAGTTCGAGGTAAAAGTTAGTAGCCAAATTCAAAATTGCTTCATGAACAAGACCGAATTTGTGATGCGGCAGGTAAAGACATCTGTTGTCGTACTTATGCAGAAATATACTGTTGCTATAGAATTTGGTGAGCTTCAAAGTAGTGCGAGTCTACGTGTCGTACGAACGAAGTATGTATGTTCTTCATCCACAGAGAGGTCATTTCCACGTAAACTCTCATTTTATGTGTTAGTGTTTGTATGTTTGTGTGCGCGTAAGATATAGATAAATAGAGAGAGAGCGAGGAGAGAGAGAGAGAGAGCGAGGAGAGAGAGAGAGGGAGAGCGAGGAGAGAGAGAGAGAGAGAGAGACAGACAGACAGACAGACAGACAGACAGACAGACAGACAGACAGACAGAGATAAAGAATGAGATATAGATAGACAGAGATAGAGAGAGATAGAAAGGTAGAGAGAGAGGGAGAAAGAAAGAGAGAAAGAGAGAGACAGAGAGAGACAAAGAGAGACAGAGGGGGGATATGTAGAGACAGACATTATTTTATTTCAGAAATGTTGAAACTTAGGAAAGAACTTTCGCTGGCTATTCTGGAAATTGCGTGTCATGGAGACGATTTCTCAGATCGCCAGATAGAGAACACACACACGAATGCGTGCAATTTACCGCGCGTACACATACGCATGTATATATATATATATATATATATATATATATATATACATATATAGATAGATAGATATATATATGTATATACACATACACAAATGCACACACACACACACACACACACACACACACACACACACACACACACACACACATATATATATATATATATATATATATATATATATATATATATGTATGTATGTATGTATATATATAATAGAAATATGTTAAAACAACAAAATAGAAAGTATACGTGGAAATGTAAGGGGAAAGTAAGTAGAAAAATAAGAGAAAATGCACGTTGGAAATCCAAAAGAAGGTAAGGCTTTTTGTGAAAAGTAATGATATATATATACAATTAGATGAACTGAGGTAGGAATAAAGGTAATAAAAGTCATTATTGTGAGTTGTTAAAGAGATTTACAAGCATACCGGTTTCGTAATAATACTAGTCATTGCTTTGAGTATACACCATATATATATATATATATGTATATATATATATATATATATATATATATATATATATATATATATATATATATATATATATATATATATAATAATATTATTAGGGACAAAATCCAAAATTACAGGTAAAACACTCAATTAAAATCAATTTATAAAAAATTAAAATTAAATTGAGCCTTATAGATAAAGTATATATAAAATATATATAGTTTTAGGGAAAATAACCAATTTTCAAGAACTCATCGATGAAAATCCACTATCACATATAGAAAAATTAATAATTAAAAGCACAATAAATGAGTATAATATAAAGTAAAGTAAAGTAAAGTAAAGTAAAGTAAAGTAAAGTAAAGTAAAGTACTCATTTATTGTGCTTTTAATTATTAATTTTTCTATATGTGATAGTGGATTTTCATCGATGAGTTCTTGAAAATTGGTTATTTTCCCTAAAACTATATATATATATATATATATATATATATATATATATATATATATATATATATATATATATATATATGTATATATATATATATATATATATATATATATATATATAAACATACACAAATGCACACACACACATATACATACATACACACACATATATACGTCACTAAAGTAACTGAGGGCATTAGTCTGCAACAGTATTGCTAGAAATAAGAGTTAAAACAATTCATAGCCACAAGAAGCACGTTATATTAATGACTGACAAGGGAGACAAGCTTCCTCGTGCCAAGGAATATCCAGATCACAGTGATTTTGCATTTATATTAATGCTCTTCAGTGGCTCTCACCTAGCGCCTTGGGTTAAATGCAACTCGCCTTTTCAGGTTAGAAGATTATCGTAGAAATAATAAACTGATTTTCTAAACGGTGAAAGTGAAAATTATATATACATGCATACACGCACACGCATATAGTACACTTGCAGTAATTTCAAATAAATTAGCTTATGCTTGGAGATATATTAGAGCTGCGTTATCCCGTGAGAGTTTTATATATTTGAATTTGGTATGTGTTTTCTCGAGGGTAATTTACTTATCTTTCACTAGCTCAAAATACGGTAAGCGCATACATGTACATATCGACCTCGTAACCCATTTCAGTTAATTTAGCTGCATGAGCTGTAAACATATTCTGTTTAGCTCGAAGCCAACTTTAATCATGTATATATGTATATTTATATATATATATATATATATATATATATATATATATATATATATACATTTATATATATACACACACACAAACACACCCACACATACACACACCTACCCCACTCCATATATATATATATATATATATATATAAATATGTGTGTGTGTGCATGTGTGTATATGTTTGTATATGCTTGTGTGTGTGTGTGTGTGTGTGTGTGTGTATGTTTGTGTGTCTGTGTTTGTCCCCCCCCCCAGCATCGCTTGACAACCGATGCTGGTGTGTTTACGTCCCCGCCATCTAGCGGTTCAGCAAGAGAGACCGATAGAATAAGTACTATGCTTACAAAGAATAATTCCTAGGGTCGATTTGCTCGACTAAAGGCGGTACTCCAGCATGGCCACAATCAAATGAATGAAACAAATAAAAGCGGTTTTCTGCTAGTAACTTGATAATATTTTCAGATTTGATTCCCAATTCTAATAATTTACATATTTTACGTTTAATTATTTTTTGTATAATAGTGTTCATTTGCTTAATAAATATTGCTTTCATTATTTTATCACAGTCTTAATCTATCTCTTTAAAACAATCACGGTAGTCCAGCAACGGAGGGAGAAGCAATTTGTAAAGGTTTACCTCCCGCTCAAAGTAACATAGAGATTACAGTTCAGCAGCCCATCTGTAAGCTTTCCAGTATGTGTGTGCAAGAGAGAGATAGAGGAGGGGGAGAGAGCATTGCAAACAATGAATGAAATAAACATGAAATGAAAAAGTCGTATAAACAAAAGGGCTTACTACAGATGTATACGACCCCGACTTTGTTGCTTAATTAATATCCAGGAAAATGTATACTTTTTAATAAAGCTTTCTACAAATACCGCTTAGATGCTATGGCTTCAGAGTATGTAGGGATTTATGCGAAATAATTTTTCTGAGGGGGCGGAGAGAGTAGTTTTGGAAAACTCACACGATCTACTTTTTTTTCCTTCATAAATTTCAGGAAAATGGGTATATTTTAATGAAAATCTATACAAATCCCTTTCAAACGGCATAAATTACGATTATAAAGAAATTTGTAGGGAAAATTTGGTGGGGGGGGATTTTCCCCATTTTCTTAAAATCACAGCCTTCGAAATGATGGGGTTGGCAGGGCATCTTTGTATGAAAAAAGTTTTGAAAACTCTTTTTTTGCAAACCCCCTCCTCCTTTATCACTGTGCTGCGGACCTACTCTGGTCATTGTCTTTTTTTTTTATTCACTTCAAAACTCTGGGAAGAATATTTTCGGTAAAGCAAATTTAATTGTTAATATTTTCAGAGGGAAAAGTGAGTGATTTAAGGGCGATTTGACTGTTGGTTCTAGCACATCTAAAGACAACCTTCCTCGTTTCTTTATCACTCCCGAATGTATTGATGTTTTTTCAATATTTTCCCCCAAAGGACAGCGAGCTGGCAGAATCGTTAGCACGCCGGGCGAAATGCTTAGTGGTTTTTCGTCTGCCGTTACGTTCTGAGTTCAAATTCCGCCGAGGTCGACTTTGCCTTTCATCCTTTCGGGGTTGATTAAATAAGTACCAGTTATGCACTGGTTCGATGTAATCGACTTAATCCCTTTGTCTGTTCATGTTTGTCCCCTCTATGTTTAGCCCCCCACCTGTGGGCAATAAAGAAATAAATATTTCCCCCCTTAAATACATGTATATGCTATAAAAGAAAAGAAAATTTGAGAAATTATGAATTTTTAGCAACCTCACAGCCGGCCTCCAATTGTGTCTGTTTAGAAATTAGAATATTGGAGAGCTTGAGAAGGTCATTGCTGGCATTTATCCACAATGATTTTTGAAAATTGTGGAGATGTAATTGCATAGCCAGTGACCTGATCTGAGATCGTGTGCTGAAACAAAAACAATTGCTGTTCTAAAATTGACTGTTCTGCTTGTATTAGGAGGTGAACCGTTCGACCAATCCAATAAACCTTTTCTGTGACGTTAGCCTGAAGGAGTGTTGTATTATCTTTCTTTTTTTGCCAAGACTGCCACCATCAACCACATAGGGTCGACTTGAGGTGGGACCCTTGGTATACGTATCTTTGACGTCCTCATTCCCATATATATTGGAATTAAAACAACGTTCTCCGTTTCTAACGGTTTAACTGAGTGCATGGATCTTTTCCTTTTGGCCGGCACATTTAAAAAAAAAATTGTAACTAAACACTTTCAAATTTCGTATAATAGTAGAACGTGTCATTAAAAACATTATTTACTCTTGGCATTTTAAAGAAAATTCTTTATTTTCGAAGTTATTTCGTGTTAAAGTTGTCGTATTTCGGTAATTTCAACCAATCAATGACGTCTATTGAGGTGAAAACAATTACTGCTGTGATTTGTCAACAAGACGTTCCGGTGATGTATATTTAGTTTGTCACTGTTATTATTGATATATTTACATTTGAGATACACGTGTGTATAGTTTAATCAATTCAGTTATTAATTTTTTAAAAAAAATTTCAGTTTATTTTGTTTTTGAAAATATTTTCGCTTTGTTTTAGCGTTTTCAAAATTGTCTATTTTGGGATCTTTTCCCTTGAATAAAATTACTGCCGTTGTTTGTCGACAACAACTATCGGCGGTATATATTTCGTTTGTCACTGTTATTTATGACATCGTTCGTGCGTTTGTACTGGTTCTAGCTTTGGGGTTCTGGGTTAGGATTAGGGTTCGGGTTTTAGAGTTAGGGTCAGGGTTAAGGTGTTAGGGTTACGGTTTTAGGGTTAGGGATAGGGTTTTAGAGTTAGAGTTAGGGTTGTAGGGTTAGGTTATGGTTAGGGCTTTAGGGTTAGTGTTTTAAAGTTAGAGTTAGAGTTTTAGGGTCAGGGTTGGGATTTTAGGGTTAGAGTTACGGAAAATGTGAAAAAGGAAGAAATTGGAGGGGGAGGGGAAGCAAAAATGTCTTTCCGAAAATAGTAGCTGAAAAATAGTAGCTGAAAAAACCCTAACCTAACCCTAAAACCCTAACCCTAAAACCCTAACCCTAAAACCCTAACCCTAAAACCCTAACCCTAAAACCCTAACCCTAAAACCCTAACCCTAAAACCCTAACCCTGACCCTAAAACCCTAACCCTGACCCTAAAACCCTAACCCTGACCCTAAAACCCTAACCCTAACTTTAAAACCCGAACCCTAACCCTAAAATCCTAAAGCTAAAACCAGTACAAATGCACGAACGGTGTCATAAATAACAGTGACAAACGAAATATACACCGCCGGAAGTTGCTGTTGACAAACAACAGCAGTAATTGTTTTCACCTCAATAGACGTCATTGATTGGTTGAAATTACCGAAATACAACTTTAACACGAAATAACTTCGAGAATACACAATGTTCCCAAAAGCGCCAAGAGTAAATGATGTTTTATGTGATACATTCTAACAGTATACGAATTTTGAAATTGTTTAATTACAAAAAAATATTTTTTAAATGTGCCGGCCAGAGGGAAAAGATCCGAGTGCATTTGTGAAGTTTCTATATCTTTTAGTCCTACTTCGATAGTACCAAACTTCTGCCCTCTGGCTATGTATGTGATATCCTGCCAGATGGGTTTCAAGCACTTCTCAACTTTCTGTTCGCTCACTCGATCAATTTTTTCCTTTTCTTTTTTCTAACATTAATAGTTTTTCCGTGGGGGGGGGACTCCTACAACACCGTCTTCAATTGTTATCATATCTTTGTGCTTTATCAAATCATTTTTGTTTGTCGACAGCTGGCAGGTTCCACCTCCAGCCGCCGACGCAAAACTTCTTTTTTTTTATTTATTTTCTTCTGTTTGAAGGCTTTTCACGTCAATATTCCTCTTTGCAACAGTACACATTGATGGTTGGGGAAATTCACTTTCAGAAGAATCCGAAATATCGCTAAATATTAAACTTTCAATTTTTTTTTTTTTGCCTCCCTGTCGGTTGAGGACTCTTCGCCAGACGAAGTTACACTTTTCGGCATCTTGCCAGCAATTAATGTTTCCCCCACAGGGAAAAATACACGATAGTTTTTGAACGAAGACTTTCACACAAATAATTATAACAGGAACAATAGTTATAACAGGAAATAATACAAAACAGTCAATAGAAACATGCACTTACTATACAAACGCACTCCAATAATAATTACCAATAAATCCAAACCCACACAGACGAAATACCGCTAAGCATTTCGCCCAGCATTCTAACGTTTCTGCCTGCTCGCCGCCTTAATGCGTGAAAAATATTGAAACAACATCAATACATGTGAGAGTAAAAAAGGAGGCTAGTTTGGGTTGTGCTAAAACATCAGCGAAACCTCCCTTGAATTGTTCACCTTTCCCTCTGAAAATATTTAAAATTCGTTTTGTTTTGTTTTCTGTTGTTTCTGCTAAATATTTATATAAATATAAAGAATCAAAATTTAAAGAAGCCAGAAAATGGAGAAATATCGATGGACAACAATTGACTTACATCAATTATTACTTATTTATTCAATACAAATAGACTGCACCCCATCAAACAGCTGTTTCTGCTTCCAATGTTGTATGGTATTGCCATAAATATGCTAGAATATTTATCATATTTATCAAACTCGGTCTGAAACATGGAGCTTCATGAGAGTGAATTATAAATAAAGAAGAGCATTGAGAAGAAAAACGGAAAAAGTAAAATATGGTTGTACTCATACTATTTTGCTTGCCCATCTCTTTGGGACATTAAGTAAATGACTAAACCCCAAATAGCAATTGGTGGATTAGTCCTTTGTACGGTGGGGTTAGACTGGATATATATATATATATATATATATATATATATATATATATATATATATATATATATATATATATATATATACATATATATATATATATATATATATATATATATATGCATACACACACAAACACATACATATATATGGGAGAATATACAAAAAATAACAACAGACGAGGACAGGTGGTGTAAATAACAAAAGTATATATTAGTATGACGCTCGGGAATACGGAAAGTCTTTGACGTTTCGAGCTACGCTCTTCAACAGAAAGAATACGGAGACAAGGAGAAAAACACGGAGAAAAAAAATTGAATAGTGTTCAGTCAACGGTCAATCATAATATATGTATATATATATATATATATATATATATATATATATATATATATATATATATATATATATATATATATATATATATCCATGCGTATATGTTTTTGTGTCTGTATTTGTTACCCATCAAAGCTTGACAACTGGTATTGGCGTGCTTATTTTCCCGTAACAGAGAATAAATACCAGGTTTAAGAAAAGTACTGGAGCAGATTTATTCGGCTAAAATTTCCTCGACATCATGCAACTCGTGGTCGCAGTTTAATGTCTGAAACAAGTAAAGCGGATAAACACTACTGTATTCAGTCTTTTGACTTAATTTTAACACCACACTAGGTGAAAGGACGGATATTATGGCCAGAAGTTAGCTTAAATGTAGTAGATCCTTTTATGGTCAGCCTAGCTTATCATGAAGAGGTGAATCCGTACATGTTAATGTGGATCGATGTAGTAGAAATTCCTTTTCGGACAGCAGGTATGCTCGGAATTTCAATCAAAATTCTTCGGAACTCAGGGCAAGTATATCTCCACATCTTGGAGGTACTATAGGATTTTCAAAACAGTCATACTGTTAGGCTCTCTTGCCCAACAACTTCAAATTTAACATATTTTAACTTTATAGTTAAAATATAGCTTATTTCCTATGAACCATAGGATATTTAATGGTCCCAATAAAAAAAAACCGATAGAACATCATAATCTAAGCAACTCCACAGTAGGATACGCTGTGGAGATTGTTATTCCTTAAAACGGCTCGAGTAAATATAAAGCTGGTACTCCTTTACAGCCTATTTGCACTAACTGCTTGTGTAGCCCGGGAATGTGGATAGTTATCTCTTGAACAACAATTGCCTCCTGAAACAATATCGTATATAAAGTCTCAGTCCGTACACTGGATAGAGTTTACTGCTTTGTCGGTGTAACGGCCACAGAATTTAAGGCGAGATAGATTAACCACGTGAATTGTTTTAAGCATGAAATTAAAGAACATAACAATTCACTAGCTGCACTGCTTTGGTAAGAACATTATTTATTTTCTTGGTCCGTTTTACAAACCATCCTTCCTTATGAGAGGATACGGGATACAGCGTATATTATACTGAAGTACTCCAGATCCAGGATAGTAAATCATGTATAATACATAAACAAATTGAACAGATTATACGATGCAGTCATAAATTCAATTTATCACTCTTTAAATGTAATTCTACTCCGCTGCAACCGGACTAATAGTTACCCACACATACTATGTTTCACACCAAACTCTATGACGCACCATCTGTGTCACTTTCTTCTACCTTTCAATATTTATCTGTCACTCTCAATATTTATTTATCACTGACCATTTATATTGTTTCTGTCGCTATTAATTATTGTTTAATAAGTACACTGATATATTTTTGACATTAATGCCAGAATAGATTCGATATTCTATATATCCTTGACGTGAGATTCGGCTGTTATGACGCGACAAGGTGTATGTCACTAAAGAGAGCAAATCAAATGTAAATGACATGGCATTTCCGACGGACGTAGCAGAAAGTTCTCATCTGACAACGATGTAAATAAGACTGCTTTTATGCACCACGAGTCTTTATGAGAAGTCCTCTCAAGGTTAATAATGAAGCATTCTGTTTTCTATCGCAATCTTTATCACCACGTTCAGTAGTAGATAAAGATTAACTTCAACCATTCATACTGCTTCCGTTACTATTAATTACACACACACACACACACACACACACACACACACACACACACATACACACACACACACACACACACACATACATACATACATACATACATACATACCTGCATACATATCACATCAGCAACAAATAATAAACAAGCAATACGTCGTTAGAAAAAGAAGTATTAGATAGTTCGATCCACTTTCCAGCATACCCCCTCCACTCCAAAGACACTCTACTCTTCAAAATACTTCAAAAACACTTCCACCATAGCCAGTGTTATTCACATTTTGATGCTGGAATGTTAGCCGAAACTTCGATAGTCGCTCTCAAGATTTTTTCTCATTAACTGGTTCCTCCATACTGATGTCAATGATCATTGAGAAAGTCAACTCTCATTTAAATTAAAGATATGAACGACACGGAAGCTAAGGAGTTATATATATATATATATATATATATATATATATAGTGCCATTACTGTCATGCCTTGCTTGCACTTTTACGTTTTACACCAATCTTTCTGCTTTTTGACTTCGAAAATACTACATCTATTGGTAATAGAGTGAAGTTACTTGAATTGGTTCTGGTATTCAGTTTCCCACATTTTTTTCTAAATTTCTGCCATTTTGGAGGTCGCTTTTTAGCTTGCTTTTGTAACGCCTCCTCGTGATTTACCCTCTGGATAATTATATGGAGAGTATTTCACGACACAATCTCTCTCCTCTCATCTTAACTTTAGTAGCCAGTGTATTTATTGCGGTTGATATTAGGCTTAGCTGTTTGGCTTATCCTGGGATAGTATTTTTGGTTATGTAGCATTTGCATTTGATGAGCGCAGAAGGAAATGCTCGGTTTTATTCTTTTTTTATGCTTTTACTACAAAACGTTCGTATTACTCAGCTATATAATGTGTGTGTGTGTGTGTGTGTTACTATATTGTTTTAGTCATCAGACTGCAGCCATGCTGGGGCATCGTCTTATAGTGATTTTAGTAAAACAAATAGAATCCAGTACTTAGTTTTTACGTTTGGTGCTTACGCGTCTGTATATATATATATATATATGTGTGTGTGTGTGTGTGTGTGTGTGTGTACATATATATATATATATATATATATATATATATATATATATATATATATATATATATATGTTAATTCTCTAAATGAAGTATTAACAGTAACTGCACGATAAAGTGTAGTATATTGCCACTTAAGTGTGGCTGACCCCTAGGGGTGGATGTTACTGTTGCTTTTAGCCCCAGGAGGACATCTCCTCCAGCTGGCTTATCGACACACGACTGTGTCCCGTTTGCCAAGGGAGTTATCCCTCTCACCACGACCAGCAGCACGAACGTATCCGGATTTCAGGGTTATTTCCCTTCTTCGGCGTTCGACAGCTGATGACCTTGGTGAGAGAGAAAAACCTGGCAAAATCTTATATCTTCTTTTCCAGTGACATTCTTCACTGATATTGAAAAGGTGAAAACAAGCAATGTTAATTCTCTAAATGAAGTATTAACAGTAACTGCACGATAAAGTGTAGTATATTGCCACTTAAGTGTGGCTGACCCCTAGGGGTGGATGTTACTGTTGCTTTTAGCCCCAGGAGGACATCTCCTCCAGCTGGCTTATCGACACACGACTGTGTCCTGTTTGCCAAGGGAGTTATCCCTCTCACCACGACCAGCAGCACAAACGTATCCGGATTTCAGGGTTATTTCCCTTCTTCGGCGTTCGACAGCTGATGACCTTGGTGAGAGAGAAAAACCTGGCAAAATCTTATATCTTCTTTTCCAGTGACATTCTTCACTGATATTGAAAAGGTGAAAACAAGCAATGTTAATTCTCTAAATGAAGTATTAACAGTAACTGCACGATAAAGTGTAGTATATTGCCACTTAAGTGTGGCTGACCCCTAGGGGTGGATGTTACTGTTGCTTTTAGCCCCAGGAGGACATCTCCTCCAGCTGGCTTATCGACACACGACTGTGTCCTGTTTGCCAAGGGAGTTATCCCTCTCACCACGACCAGCAGCACGAACGTATCCGGATTTCAGGGTTATTTCCCTTCTTCGGCGTTCGACAGCTGATGACCTTGGTGAGAGAGAAAAACCTGGCAAAATCTTATATCTTCTTTTCCAGTGACATTCTTCACTGATATTGAAAAGGTGAAAACAAGCAATGTTAATTCTCTAAATGAAGTATTAACAGTAACTGCACGATAAAGTGTAGTATATTGCCACTTAAGTGTGGCTGACCCCTAGGGGTGGATGTTACTGTTGCTTTTAGCCCCAGGAGGACATCTCCTCCAGCTGGCTTATCGACACACGACTGTGTCCTGTTTGCCAAGGGAGTTATCCCTCTCACCACGACCAGCAGCACGAACGTATCCGGATTTCAGGGTTATTTCCCTTCTTCGGCGTTCGACAGCTGATGACCTTGGTGAGAGAGAAAAACCTGGCAAAATCTTATATCTTCTTTTCCAGTGACATTCTTCACTGATATTGAAAAGGTGAAAACAAGCAATGTTAATTCTCTAAATGAAGTATTAACAGTAACTGCACGATAAAGTGTAGTATATTGCCACTTAAGTGTGGCTGACCCCTAGGGGTGGATGTTACTGTTGCTTTTAGCCCCAGGAGGACATCTCCTCCAGCTGGCTTATCGACACACGACTGTGTCCTGTTTGCCAAGGGAGTTATCCCTCTCACCACGACCAGCAGCACAAACGTATCCGGATTTCAGGGTTATTTCCCTTCTTCGGCGTTCGACAGCTGATGACCTTGGTGAGAGAGAAAAACCTGGCAAAATCTTATATCTTCTTTTCCAGTGACATTCTTCACTGATATTGAAAAGGTGAAAACAAGCAATGTTAATTCTCTAAATGAAGTATTAACAGTAACTGCACGATAAAGTGTAGTATATTGCCACTTAAGTGTGGCTGACCCCTAGGGGTGGATGTTACTGTTGCTTTTAGCCCCAGGAGGACATCTCCTCCAGCTGGCTTATCGACACACGACTGTGTCCTGTTTGCCAAGGGAGTTATCCCTCTCACCACGACCAGCAGCACGAACGTATCCGGATTTCAGGGTTATTTCCCTTCTTCGGCGTTCGACAGCTGATGACCTTGGTGAGAGAGAAAAACCTGGCAAAATCTTATATCTTCTTTTCCAGTGACATTCTTCACTGATATTGAAAAGGTGAAAACAAGCAATGTTAATTCTCTAAATGAAGTATTAACAGTAACTGCACGATAAAGTGTAGTATATTGCCACTTAAGTGTGGCTGACCCCTAGGGGTGGATGTTACTGTTGCTTTTAGCCCCAGGAGGACATCTCCTCCAGCTGGCTTATCGACACACGACTGTGTCCTGTTTGCCAAGGGAGTTATCCCTCTCACCACGACCAGCAGCACGAACGTATCCGGATTTCAGGGTTATTTCCCTTCTTCGGCGTTCGACAGCTGATGACCTTGGTGAGAGAGAAAAACCTGGCAAAATCTTATATCTTCTTTTCCAGTGACATTCTTCACTGATATTGAAAAGGTGAAAACAAGCAATGTTAATTCTCTAAATGAAGTATTAACAGTAACTGCACGATAAAGTGTAGTATATTGCCACTTAAGTGTGGCTGACCCCTAGGGGTGGATGTTACTGTTGCTTTTAGCCCCAGGAGGACATCTCCTCCAGCTGGCTTATCGACACACGACTGTGTCCTGTTTGCCAAGGGAGTTATCCCTCTCACCACGACCAGCAGCACGAACGTATCCGGATTTCAGGGTTATTTCCCTTCTTCGGCGTTCGACAGCTGATGACCTTGGTGAGAGAGAAAAACCTGGCAAAATCTTATATCTTCTTTTCCAGTGACATTCTTCACTGATATTGAAAAGGTGAAAACAAGCAATGTTAATTCTCTAAATGATGTATTAACAGTAACTGCACGATAAAGTGTAGTATATTGCCACTTAAGTGTGGCTGACCCCTAGGGGTGGATGTTACTGTTGCTTTTAGCCCCAGGAGGACATCTCCTCCAGCTGGCTTATCGACACACGACTGTGTCCTGTTTGCCAAGGGAGTTATCCCTCTCACCACGACCAGCAGCACGAACGTATCCGGATTTCAGGGTTATTTCCCTTCTTCGGCGTTCGACAGCTGATGACCTTGGTGAGAGAGAAAAACCTGGCAAAATCTTATATCTTCTTTTCCAGTGACATTCTTCACTGATATTGAAAAGGTGAAAACAAGCAATGTTAATTCTCTAAATGAAGTATTAACAGTAACTGCACGATAAAGTGTAGTATATTGCCACTTAAGTGTGGCTGACCCCTAGGGGTGGATGTTACTGTTGCTTTTAGCCCCAGGAGGACATCTCCTCCAGCTGGCTTATCGACACACGACTGTGTCCTGTTTGCCAAGGGAGTTATCCCTCTCACCACGACCAGCAGCACGAACGTATCCGGATTTCAGGGTTATTTCCCTTCTTCGGCGTTCGACAGCTGATGACCTTGGTGAGAGAGAAAAACCTGGCAAAATCTTATATCTTCTTTTCCAGTGACATTCTTCACTGATATTGAAAAGGTGAAAACAAGCAATGTTAATTCTCTAAATGAAGTATTAACAGTAACTGCACGATAAAGTGTAGTATATTGCCACTTAAGTGTGGCTGACCCCTAGGGGTGGATGTTACTGTTGCTTTTAGCCCCAGGAGGACATCTCCTCCAGCTGGCTTATCGACACACGACTGTGTCCTGTTTGCCAAGGGAGTTATCCCTCTCACCACGACCAGCAGCACGAACGTATCCGGATTTCAGGGTTATTTCCCTTCTTCGGCGTTCGACAGCTGATGACCTTGGTGAGAGAGAAAAACCTGGCAAAATCTTATATCTTCTTTTCCAGTGACATTCTTCACTGATATTGAAAAGGTGAAAACAAGCAATGTTAATACTTCATTTAGAGAATTAACATTGCTTGTTTTCACCTTTTCAATATCAGTGAAGAATGTCACTGGAAAAGAAGATATAAGATTTTGCCAGGTTTTTCTCTCTCACCAAGGTCATCAGCTGTCGAACGCCGAAGAAGGGAAATAACCCTGAAATCCGGATACGTTCGTGCTGCTGGTCGTGGTGAGAGGGATAACTCCCTTGGCAAACAGGACACAGTCGTGTGTCGATAAGCCAGATGGAGGAGATGTTCTCCTGGGGCTAAAAGCAACAGTAACATCCACCCCTAGGGGTCAGCCACACTTAAGTGGCAATATACTACACTTTATATATATATATATATATATATATATATATATAGTTGAATAAAGTAACAACATGGTCTCATTTTCACGTGTTTTACTGTTGCATTAAAAACAATTTTTGCAAATTTGAAGTGTGTTAAACATTAAACATATATATAGAAATCTCGCTTTATGAGACTCGAACTCACACCTCCGTGATTACGCGTCTCGGTGCTCTAGACCGATTAACATTAAAATAATATCTTGTAATGTTCATAAAGTTCAATTAGCGCTTTCATACTTTCGTAATAATCATCAGATTTCAAAACATTTTTAATTGATAGTTGAGTTCTTGACAACTGTAGTGAAATGACTACCTTTTCCTTTTTATACCTTATAGAACGCTCCAACAAGCTGAATTATTCGAATACGGTTTTGACCAATCAGCATACAGCCGTGCGCACCGATATTACTGACATAATCCCGCCTTCATTTCAACGTTTTAGGTTGCAGTTTACATGTAGTAGTTTTATGAGTGAGCAAGCTTAGTTGGCTTCGATCGTTTTTATTTCAGTCGGTGGGAATCTTCTGTTATTTGTTTATATTTATATGCTAAAGATGTTTCTTTAATCCACATCATTAACTGGTTGTTATATTATTGTTGTTTTCGTTCAGAATAATAGACAAAAACTATAGAATAGACAAAAAATAATCTCTTCAGAATAATAGACAAAAACTATAGAATAGACTAAAAAGAATCTATTCAGAATAATAGACAAAAAATAATCTGATTTTTAGGGTCAGAACAACAAACACCGGAGAAAGAATAAGTTCAAGAAAAACAACTGTGGAACTACTGATAGGATAGACCCTAAAAGTATTAATCTGTCAAATAGAAATATAGACAGTGATGAACTTCGATTATTGATGAAAGGACTAAAATTCGCACTATACACCTACAGTCAACCATCAGGAATTGGAGGAAGATATCCAATACTTGTGTTGGAAACTACGACTTGTGGAGGTTTTACTGATAAAAAAAATGAGAATGACGAACCCTTAGCGAAAATCAAGTCAAAAGGACGAAATACACATCTCGATCAGTTCATTGATATCCTCTCCAGATTTCCACTGAGGCATAACATCAACATCAGACCAAATATTTGAAAACTAGAAAAGTCTGCCCTTATACTTCTTTAAAATGACAACACAATTGTCATTAAAGAAGCGGATACGGAATATTACCGAGATCTAGTTGAAGAAGATCATTTGAAGGATACAACATTCTACCGTGAAATACCCTCAGATATTGACCACCGCATCACGAAGAAACCCCAATTATTTAGTCTTAAAAAATTAATCCCTCATTTCTAATGAAAGGGACTATATTACCAATTTTGAGTGGAAATCCAGCAACTTCTATAGCTTACCTAAAATACAAAAGTCAAAAGTAATGCAAAGTGCTATAAAGGAACACGGTAGTGAATAGATAAAACTACTACAACCAAAATACCTTAAACTAAGACCCATTATAGCTGCCCCAGCCTGTCTTACACGTCGTCTGAGAAACCTCATTGACATTATCCTAAAACCACTCTGTAGTCCTATACCCTGTTCCATTCGGGATGACATCGATTTCCTGTCACATTTGCCCAAAACAACAGATTCCAATTCACTGTTAGTTTTGATTTAACAAGCTTATATACGAATATTCAACACGGTTTTGAAATTACTGCCATAAAATTTAAGTCGAGAAACATAGAGAAGTGATCCCCAGTAGATTTACTGTAACCTTCGTACTAGACGTGGTCAGCCTCATCCTGGAAAACAATACATTCATTTTCAACGGTAAAAGAAACTACCTCCAAATTCGAGACACAGCTATGGGGTCACTATTTGCTCCAGTTTTATCGAACTCAGTTTTGGGATACTTGGAACAAAACCTGTATATTAAAAAAAATTGAAGAAAACTATGGCATGGCTTTTAGAAGACATATAGAGGATAGATGGAAAAGATACCTCGATGTCTGTTTCCTAGTTTCAACCAAACCTGGAAGAATTTAGCACCCTCCTCAATACTCTACACCCTAGTCTCAAATACAAAAGAAAAATAAGCAACACATAATTACAATTTCTTGACATAATGGTAATTAAAAACAACTCCACAATCACAACTGATATCTATTACAAAGGCATTAATGTACACCAGTTCCTAAATTTCAAATCATGCCACCCAACACACATAAAACATCCCGTACTCTCTAGCCATGAAATTTTGTACTAAAGTAGATGATCCAAACACCAGGAATATAAAACAGAACTCAAAAGATTTCTGCTCAAGCAAAAACACCCTCGTCTACTTATAGAAAATAGCATACAACGAGCAAAAGAAATGCCCATAGAATAACTTAGGGCAACACGAGAAAGACGAATTCATAAACGGAAAACAATACCATTTCCAGTAACACACAATCCGCATCACCAAAACATTTTTAACTTCACCAGAACTAACTTGCCAATCGTGAAACAGGGAAAAATTAAAAAAACTTCATAACTAATTAAACACTTATCTTAAGCAAAAGGCAACTACATAACCTAAAGAAACTATTAACAAAGGCAAAATTTAACATGAGCAAACAGGATAAAACATTCACAATATCCAAGTGTAATGATAACAGATGTGGAACGTGTCAATACATGCGAACTGGTAGATCCATTAGAACAAAAAAATGAACAAATTTTCACAAATGCAGATATGAACTACAAATGCAGAAATTTGATCTACTGCATTATACGCCCCAGTTCCGAGGAACTATATATTGCGGAGACAGGGAATGCATTATCCAACGCTCACGAGTCCACAGACGACAAATCCGGAACACTAATGTTCGCCAAATTCCATTGAGCGAACATACAGAAACATGTGGTCAGAAAATGTTTCTAATTGTTCCGTTCCACAAAGTACATAACACAAGTGAGATTGAGAGAAACATAAAAGAAAAACGCTTTATTAAAATGCTCAAATTTGTTCTTAACGGAAATAACAGCATCAGTTAATGATGTGGATTAAAAATTATCTTTAACATATGAATATAAACAAGTTACAGAAAACTCTCACCGACTGAAATAAAAACGATGGAAATCACCTATGTTTGCTCACTCATGAAACCATTACATGTAAACCGCAAGCTAATTGGTTGTAATAAAGGCAGGATCTTTGCTAGTAATATCGGTGCGCCCGGCGAATAGTGACGTTTAAGATGCATGCTGGCTGGTCATAACCGTATTCGAATAATTCAACTTGCTGGAGCGCTCTAAAAGGTATAAAAAGGAAGAAGTCAGTTATTTTGCTACAGTTGTCAAGAACTCAACTATCAGTTAAATCTTTTTTGAAATCTGATGATTATTACGTACGTATGAAAGCGCTAATTGAACTTTACGAACATTACAAAATTTTTTTTTAATGTTTTACACACTTCAACTTTGTAAAAAAAAATTTAGCATACAATAATGAAAAATGTGTAAACCAAATCATGTAACTTTATTCAACTGATATATACACATTTACACAAATTCGATATTTATATATATATATATATATATATATATATATATATATATAAATATATTTATTAGCATTATCACGCGTTTGAAAATACAAAAAAAATATTTCTCTATCTTTCAATACATCTCAACGCTTCTAAAATTTACCTGCTAATCAGAGAAATAAAAATAGAAAAACTATAAGAAATTACGAGTGACTTTCGAAGTGCGGGTGAGTTAATTTGAAGAAATTCAGAATGAATTTCACTTTTCCTGCTCAAAACGAAATATCTTTGGTAGGAGGCTAGAGACAGCTTCTGACCTATTTCAATCTCATTGAAATTAGTCATCGATGCCCACTTTCACCAATAGTTACATATTTGCAAGCTGAAATACTGTTACGAAACTAGCCAATATATAGGATTTAGATATATATGCATCGGTGTATTTGTATCATCAGCTGACATGCGCGCATATGTTTTCCGTCTTGAGTTGTTTGAATTGCTCCGCTACTTATATTTACATTCAGCTGTTAACTCAGATTGATGGACCGTCTACATGTTGTCTTGTCTCCTGGGTCAACAAAACTATCATTGTAAAGATTCATCTACCGCTGAGCTCAGCTTATCTTCTTTAGTTTCGTCGTTTGTGCAAACACTTTAAGTTTGAAATATATTAACTGAAATTCCATGCATTCCAGACAGGTCCAACAATATTATATACCAATAATCCTTAGTATAAAAGACTTACCCATCAACAACAGGATGTTATTTATCCACGACCAATGCAAATCAATACAATAATGATCTGCTGAATATTGTTTAAGACTCTTAACCACTCGAACTACATAATTCACCTGCTGATTTTTTCCCCATCATTTCAACAAATACTTTAACACGGTAACAAAATGGCAGTTTGAAAATATCTTCAATAATCCACGAGTCGGAATATGAAGCACGCCACACTGTACGTTGGGAAGTTATTTTTCTTTTTCTTTTTTTTTTTCGAGTTTATTATTATAGCAGCTTTATCAGCACGGTAAGTGAAAATCAGACACAACATTTTCACACGAATAATAATATTCGGACAAGAAATTCTAATTAACGATAGTTAAATATAACCTTATGACGCTCGCGGATCAATATTTCCTATTTACTTCCACTCTACGAAGATGACTGATACGGCATTGATATACTGAAAATAAACATGTGACACATCAAGCAGACAGATATCTCATTCTAGAATTTTATTAAAAGCAAATAATCTCGGATTTTTAGGCTTGGAAAATAATATTACATCCGTTCACAAAGTTTTTATTATATATTTTATCTTACACAAAATGGCTAACCATCTGCCACATCCCCGTGTAAAGAATAAATATCGGCCGGAGTTTTGTAAAGAGTGAATTGATAAGTTATAAAAATGTATGCGAAAAGGTAATTATGCAAAATGCCATTTAATGCAACAAAAAGGTTCTTAGAGGGTGTGGAACTTGAAACGACATATAAAATATATATATTATTTAGCTACGATATTTACACTTCTAATTTCAAAACCTACCGATGTCAGCTTTGTCTTTCATCCATTTGGAGTCAATAAAACCATTCTTTCTGCTATTGGCAGAAGGCCTGTAATTTGTGGGTAGTCAGTAACATCAAATCAAGTGCTTAACTCATACTTATTTTATCGATCCGGAAAGCTGAAAAGCAAAGTCGACCTAGGCGGAATTTGAACTCAGAACGTAAAGACGGATGAAAGGCTGCTAACAAATTTGTCCAGTATGGTAACGTCTTGTGCAGTCGGTAAAATAGAGTAATTTTCAAATACTTGAGTTGATGTCTTAAAATATTAAAATAGCTATCATTGTGCCTGTATCAAAACGTTTTTTTTTAAATGCGTCAACCTAATGCACGTTGTTTTTTTTTTGTTTGTTTTTTTCTTGCCTGTTGTTCGTATATTTTAATTTATTTTTGTACCAAGTAAAGTATCAGGCATCTACCACGGTTGACGACCTCGAATAATAATCCCTCCCATCAAAACAGCTAGGCTTGTACCTATGTTAATAATTTTATTAAAGGAAGTAAGTTGACAGGAAGTTAGGGCGCCGAGTAAAATGCATTGTGGTATTTATTGCAGAGTTTTACGTTCTGAATTGAAGTACCACTGGAGTTAACTTTGAATTTTATCCGTTTAAAGACAATAAAATGCAGTAATGTTCAAGTACAGAGGCCTCTCACCTCTTAACACTGCCAGTCTTATATCTAAATTAGGAGAACTTCAAGGGTGTGGATTGACATAGTTATTAACGCATAGAAAAAGTGCTTTACAGCATTTGTTTCCGTTTTATTTCTTGAGTTCAAATTCTTGAGTTCAAATACTTTTGTTGTCAATAAAATAATTAGAAGTTGAGTATCGTTGTGGATGTAATCGAACCCATACTGCTCGTACCAGTGTAATGTCTCAGTATTGCTGACTTGTGGAGATATGTTGAGTAGCTGTTGTCACATTGGATAAAACCGACCATCAACCGAGTTCACTGTAAGTAAGGATCATCTCACCACCCACCTTTAACAAGGCAGGGCAAGCTTTGACCCTATATCTAGTGGCTCTAGCGAGAGAGGCTATGTGGTGAACAAGGCTGAAAGGATTGAGGAAAGACACTCTGGCAATCTCCCATCAATTTTTAAAGTTCCACTAGGAAAGGAAACCAGTGGTTGCGATGAAAATGCTGTTGACCTAATCTCAACATGCACCTGTAGATTGGAGAACAACAGGTGGATGTAGCATCATACTGTTGCTGGCCAGGAGGATTCTGGATCTTTGGGGTTCTAAAAAGGGCCCTAGTAGGAGGTACTCCTCCTAAGGCCATTCATGTGTTCATATACTTTATATGATACACATGTTTTCATATTTCACCGAAGCCGACTTTGACTTTTATCCTTTCGCGGTCGATAAAATAAGTACCAGTTGAACACTGAAGTCGATATAATAAATTTTTCCCCTCTCCCCAAACAAATTGCTGGCTGAGTACCAAAATTTGAAACCACTGTTATTATTATGTTGTTTTTTTTTCTTTTTTCTTTAAATTTTCTTCCATTTCTCGCCGAGTGTTTTCCGTACACCTAGGGCAGAGAAACTCGTTGTATGCATTCCCAGTTTACACAGGCAAATTCACAGGTAAAATATGTATTTAAAAAAAAAAGAAAAAAGAAATTCATGAATGGATGTTGTTTTCACAGCGATAATGCTCTTCTCAGTACATGAGTTGTTCCAGTTAGCGCGATTTTTTGCACTTCCTGTAGGGATGGTAAGCCTGGTATCATTTTCAAATAGGTTTCAGTACCTTTTTTTTTTGTCATTCCTAGAGATCCTACAATCACTGGTACGGTAGTCGCCTTGAGGTGCCACATTTTTTCAATTTCTATTAGCAAGTCTTTATATTTACTGATCTTGTCAAATTCTTTCGCCGCTATATTATGATCACAGGGAATACTCATGTCAATTAATAAACACGTCTTCTTTTTCTTCTTCTTCTTATAATTATTATTATTATTATTATTATTATTATTATTATTATTATTATTATTATTATTATTGTACCGCAGACAGATAATAATCTAGAATCAAATACTGGTTTCTAGTGCTTTAAATTGCAAGATTTCCTTGTACTACCTTGCCCTGGTCTAAATATTTTGGATATGTGCATTGTTTGGTATTACTGTTTTTATGGTGCTGGTACTGGTTTGCTTTAAATTTACTGTGTCTAAAAATTCGATTTGTACATGCTTTAAATCTTCGGCGACTCAGATATATCTCTATGTTTGTCCTTCTCCGTGTTCCTCTTATTATAAGAATTGTTCCTGTGTCAATTCTGCTTGTTTTTGTTATCTCTGTTTTCAGATCTTTATATTTGGATAGACACATTATAATCGGTGGTGAATTATGTGTCGATAAGGAAGCACTTTTTGCTTAGATTTTTCAACAACAATATACACTTGATTAACCTTGATTTTCCAGTGTGTGAATTGGCATATATATATATATATATATATATATATATATATATATATATATATATATATATATATATATATATATATATAATTGCTGTGCTATTCCCTGAGACACTTTCTCATATACTCATAAATTACCTCTTTTTCATAATGCTGGTATAACATCTGCTGTATGAAAAGGCTCACTCGGTTCTAACTTCGTCATGCGTTGCGAATGCTCTTTGCTTATTTCCACCGTGTTAACCATCTACAGATTTGGTCTGCAGCTCCATTTTCAGCTTTAAGAGAATGTTTGTTGTTTTGACTTTCTCGTCTTAATTACTTGTTTCACCTCTATTTTATTTTTATTTTTTAGTTTTCTCTGTTTTGTAATTATTCGTTTAAAACAGTGGTTCACAACCGGGTTTAATATGGCTCCTGAGTGTCCATATAAGATTTTGGGGGTCCCCACAACGAAGTAGTAAACTGGGTATCCACTATAGTATTTTAAGGGCCCCTGAAAAAGTTTTGCTTTAGCTGTATATATTGGTATGTATTGCAAGAAACAGCTACGTTTCTTTCGCTAACATTTTCATAGTTCAACCTACACAAGTTAATGTGTAAGAAGCAAGATAAGAATTTTGAAAGAAGGTTCTATAAAACTAGTTTTAAATATCGAATGGCTATGGGGGGTTCTACCAGAATAAAAGAGTAATGAAAGGGGTCCATCGATGAAAAATGGTTGAGAACCCCGGGTCTAGGTCTTACCATGATTTATTTTATGATATTTGTGAAGTCTTGCAGTGGATATTTCTAGATGCATAATATTCCAAACTATCTGCATTCACCTTACACAAGGTCATGGTAATTCAAATTACAAGTTGTATATTTAAAATATGTTTTATATTTATTTATTTAATTACTTTTCTGACAACCCTTGCTAATTCATGTAGCCTCTAGTTAAGAATATTACAATTATTTATTGGTTGAGAGGGACAGAGTATATTGATGACTATCATCTACTTTATTTGTATTAGCTCTGTTTTAACTATTAATCTAACGCATCTATAATAATCCTATTTAATCTTTTCTTTGATTTGTGTGTCTTGTACGCAGTGTACTTCTTTACCACTTAAGTAATTGAGCGACTGTGCCTGCGGCAATTCTCTTATCTCAATTTCTTTATCTATAACAATAGTAATGTCCTTAAGTAAACTTTATTCTTAATTAATCTTTTGATTTTCTAATCCGAATCTTATATAAATTTCTCCAGTAAATACATATACCGTCTAATTATTTATCGCCTGCTTTGTACAATGCGACATCATGCACACACAAAAGATGGTTGACTGTTCTACTACAGCATTTGTATTCGAATTCAGTCTTTTAAAAAGTGAGAAGCAGTGAGGTTCATTATTTTCTCAGGACAAATTAATAACATCAAATTATTTAATAAGGTGAAATGATATCAACAGAGATTGGACTTTCGTTGTTCAATGATCTATGCTTGCGTTACAGTTATATTCTATCATTAAACAAGTAATCAAATCACACTAATGTTGATTTGATTCCTAAACAAAGAACTGATATTAACATCTTATGATAGACCCAATAACAATTGAAAAACACATCTCAGAGCAATGACCAAATAAACGAATGAAAACTTTAAATTCTCTAAAATTCTTCTGAGAATATTTTCAAACACAAATCTAATATATGGAGGATATTTCCTTCTCATCAAAATTGTTATTTTTTCTCTTAATGCAGTTCTCAAGAGAAAATGAACTAATTAACTTTAGAATGAGAGTTCACAAAACTTTCCTTGGGAGAATAGAAGTTATTTGTAGAGACTTCCTCGGAGAATATGGGTCGCTAATTCTGGCAATAATTTCAATCAAATGGTTCATGTTCAGAGGCCAAACTGGTGTCCCTCTTTGCACGTATATTTTCGAAAATTATGATTTGTTCGTTGGAACTGCCTCAATTACAAACAGCTGTAAGTTGTCCCTCAGAAACCAACGTTTTAATAGTTCAGTATATTTATCATTTGCCAACTGTCTGAAATAAAAACTGTGTGTGTATATGCACACACACACACAAACTCACATATATAATGTGTGCGTGTAGATGTATATCAAAATACATACATATATATATTTAATATATGCTTACATGTATATAAATACAAATGTATACATATATGTATATATGAATGATATGCGTATTATATATATATATATATATATATATATATATATATATATATATATACATATGATGGTTGTCTACTCCTTACACAGAGTTTGACCACCTCCTGCATCTACACCTTAGCTGTTTCATGGCGTCTGATGTGGCTTTTTAAACCAGACAATGTTTTGAAAAAACACCCACACAGATTGCACCTCTGATTTGTACTACCAATACCTGCAGATAAGTTCTGCTCACTGTGGATCCTAACATGTCTTTTAAGACCCCCATTGGATTTGCAAGCCCTCTGGCACACATCACATTCAAACATGTGCATAGACATATAGTGCATATATATATATATATATATATATATATATATATATATATATATATATATATATATACATGAGTAGATATAAATATCTACAATAGAAATATATGTGTGCTTGTATGCGTGTATATATATATATATTATTTCCTTCAAGATACTCTTTCTGTCAAAGGTTGAAAGGTGGTCTGTTATTATTGTTGTTGTGAAGGCGGCGAGCTGACAAACATTTTAGCACGCCGGGCAACATGCTTAGCGGTATTTCATCCGTTGATATGTTCTGAGTTCAAACTCCACCGAGGTCGACTTTGCCCTTCGCGTTCGATAAAATAAACACCTGTTGAGTACTAGGATCGATGTAATGGACTATCCCCCTCTACTAAATTTCACGCTCTGTACCTATAATAGAAAGGAATATTATTTTTCTTGTTGTTGTTTGTTAAGGCGGTAGGCTGGAAGAAACTTTAGCACACCGGACAACAAGTTTAGCGGCATTTCGTCTGTCTTTACGTTCTGAGTTCAAATTCTACTGAGGTCGGCTTTACTATCCCAGTATGTATCAATTGAAGTCTGGGTTCCATACAATCGACTTAACCGTCCACTCGAAATTGCTGACCTTGTGTCAATATTTAAATCCATTTTTATTATTACTTTAGACGTCACACAATATCAAATATTGTGATGTTGTTGATTAAAAATATTGTCTACCTGGGAAGTCACAACAAGACCCTCAAACAGACAATACTTTGCGCAATATGCGTGCAGTTCCAAGTAATGCCGGGTTTTGCAATATACCTAGATTGTAGGGTATTTCTAAAGTTTCCAGAGGTTGCTTCATGCTGGGTGATATTGAACCCAAAGCTCCGATAAGAATAAGGGCAACCCTTATGTTTTAGTCCCAGGTCTCCATATGTATCAATCTTTTTCTTTCTTGATAATATGTTGACGTCCTGGCACTGCCACATCTATTATTATGCACTGTTGTGTGTCCCTCCGAAAGGTTACTATATCCGGCCTTCGGTGCTCTAACACCTTGTCTGTCTGGAAGTCAAAATCCCAGAGGATTTTTGCCTTCTCCTTTTCGTCCATTTCATTTTCCGGTGTCTGTTGGTAACAAGCATCCGTTACCTCGTATCCATACTTCCAGCATAGTAGCCAGTGAAGTTTTGGAGCCACCTTGACGTGTCTGCACTTGTACTCTTTCTCCAAAAAACTTTCACAAGCACTAACAATGTGAGTCACACTTTCGACTCTCTTCTCACACATTCTGCAGAGCTTCGTTGCACTTGTGTGGTATATATCTCTTTTCAGTGAGTCGGTATTCAATGCCTGATTCTGGGCAGCGACGATCAGGCTTTCAGTCTTCTTTTTTACGTCACCCTCGCTGAGCTACCTCCATGATACTTCCTGGTCTATTAAGTTGTTAGTTACACATAGAAACAGAACATGTAATTTAATGCGGAGTGGAGTTTTCTCTCTCGTTGGCTATTCGTGATCGGAATTCATTAGCACTCGCAGGTCCATTTTTGGTAAATCCTTCTGTACTAGAAGCATACTGTAGCAAGTTTTGTTTGCTGTTTACCAAATATTCTGCCATGCTACTTCTTTTACTGTTGATGCACTCCCGTACGCTAATCAGCCCACGTCCACCTTTACACCTCTTCATGTAGAGCCTGTCTACGTTCGCCTGACGGTGGAGGTCACCATGCATTGTCATTATCTTTTGGGTAGTGTGATTGAATTGGTTAATCTTCGCTCGTGTCTATTTCAGGATAGGTACACTATAGCAGATTACAGCAACAGCCCATATGTTGATGGCAGTCACAAGGTTCTTTGAGATGTATTTTGATTTCAAGAGAAGTTTGAGGCGCTTCAATTATGCAGTAAAGACCTTGGCTTTCATTCATCTGTGCAAGCTATTGTCCAGCTCCAAGATCCAGCTGGCTCGTTCATTCTCTCTCCGTTTGGCCTCTTTTCCCCGTTTCAAAGTGAGCACCATACACTTTGAGATACCGAAGTTCGTCCTTATATACTTGCTGCTCATCGGTACAGTCTCAACTAGCCTCTCCATTTCAGGCTGCAATTTTGCAAAATTATCCACGAAGAGAAGGTAATTGAAACGAGGTGCATTCTTTCTCAGCCCATAGTGCGCGTTGACTTTGCATAGGACTACAGAAAGTAGGATCGAGGCTATAACAAATAAAAAATGTGAACAAGCGTCTCCCTGGAAGAAACCTCTTTTGATTGTTACCTCAACTAAGTGTTGGTTGTTACAGAAAAGACGTGCTTTCCAATTAGGCATGCTGTTCTTAATCAGTGTACACATGTTCTCAGCTGTTCCACACATGCCGAGTGTTTCCAAAATCCAGGAATGCAGCAACATGCCGTAGGCCTTTTTAAAGTCTATCCAGGCCATGCACAATTTTTTTGGCACCGTTTGCAGTTCTTAGTTACAACCTTGTATATGACAAGGTGTTCCTTGATGCCACTGGATCCTTTTCGGCATCCCTTTTGTTCTACTGGAAGTAGATTGTTTTCCGCAAAGAACATTTATATTTTCCTTGCGAGGATTCCTGTCAACACTTTCCATAAGAGGGAAAGATAAGCAATGGGTAGGTAATTGCGAACTTCATTGCTTTTTAAGCGATCTTTCATCATCAATGTTGTCTTTCCTTCTACAATCCAATCAGGAACTGCACTACTCCGTAGGTAATTATCTAATTGCAACGTAATTCACTTGTGTGTTGACATAAACCACTTGAACTAGTTGCCTTGAATTCCGTTTGGTCCTGTCGCTTTCCAGTTTGGCAGTTTTCATACCTGTGCAATTACATCTTCCGAAAAGAATGAATCTTCCGTAAAGAATGAATCAATTCAGCACCGTGATTGTGGGCAACTTCTGCTCCCAGATGTTATTCAAAAATTGGCAGGTTTCCCTTGCTTTAATAGATATATTATCTTTTGTAACTCTTCCTAAGCTCTTAAAAAACTGTCACTAGTTATTTGAGAACAACCTGATTAGTAGTAATATGTAATTATATTCCACTTGTAATTTCTCTATGACTGTTAGACAAATAAATACAATTAAGAATATTATATACTATTACTATTATTGAACTTTATTCAGAACTTTCCGTTAAATTCTAAAACAACGATCAACAAGATGGCGCTTCAAACTAATACAAGCCTCTGGCGTGATTATAATCATAATAGAGATAACTTTCTCTTGAATCAGCTATTATCATTGTTAACTTATCTATTCTACTGTTTTTTTCTATTTTCCTTTACTTAAAATAGTGCATATTATTTGCTCAAATTGGTGAACATAGACCGTTGGAGAGATTGATTAGATTTTGAATTATCTTTCTCTTCATCCAGTTATACAATCTTTTTGTTTTATTTCAACTAGAATATCCTGTTAAGCATTTAACGCATTTGTTCATATATATATATATATAAGCAATGTTAATTCTCTAAATGAAGTATTAACAGTAACTGCACGATAAAGTGTAGTATATTGCCACCTAAGTGTGGCTGACCCCTAGGGGTGGATGTTACTGTTGCTTTTAGCCCCAGGAGGACATCTCCTCCAGCTGGCTTATCGACACACGACTGTGTCCTGTTTGCCAAGGGAGTTATCCCTCTCACCACGGCCAGCAGCACGAACGTATCCGGATTTCAGGGTTATTTCCCTTCGAACGCTGACGAAGGGAAATAACCCTGAAATCCGGATACGTTCGTGCTGCTGGCCGTGGTGAGAGGGATAACTCCCTTGGCAAACAGGACACAGTCGTGTGTCGATAAGCCAGCTGGAGGAGATGTCCTCCTGGGGCTAAAAGCAACAGTAACATCCACCCCTAGGGGTCAGCCACACTTAGGTGGCAATATACTACACTCTATATATATATATATATATATATATATATATATATATATATATATATATATATATATATATATATATATATATATTTATATATATATATATATAACGTCGACCACTAACGTGGACAATTAATGCGCTAGAAATAGATCACATATTGTGTCTATTAAGACCTAAATTCTTCTCAACATGAAATATAGCAGCATACCAAAACGTGAGCGGGCAAGACATTTAAAATCACCTAAATAAGCATTCTTAAACAGGAACCGGTTTCTGATGAAGACGTTGGACAAGAGCAGGACCACCATATTTATAGATCTCGCCCGACATACCATCTGATCTAGGTGATTTCCTGTTTTTTTAAGTAGGAGAGAGCTGTGCCGATTTCCAAGAGGGAGGGTTCCGTATCCAACTCAGGGAGGGGAAGGATATGAGGGAGCTCATCAGTCAGTGTCGTGTCTGTAGGATTTATCTTGGTCAACAAGGAGTTGAAGTGTTCTGCCCATCTGTCACAGATCTGGGTTTTTTCCTTGTAGAGAGTGTTGCCGTCTGAAGATCGTATCGGATTGATATGATTGGAGGACGGACCGTACATGGATTTGGTTGCAATGTAGAACTCGTGGATCTTATTTTCATCCGCAAAACGTTGAATTTCTGCAGCGTTGATCTTCCACCAAGTGTTCTGAATCTGCCTAAGTCTGCTCTGGCATTCCGAGCGAAGATCTTTCCAATTCTGGAGGTGTGCGTTGGACCTGCTCGATAGGTAGGCATCATGAGCACGGTTTTTACTTGAGAATAGGGAGGATCTCATCAGCAGATCAAACCAGTTAGTATTGCGACGTCTAGTGTGTCCTAGTTGTTCGGTTGTGACCGAGGAGATCACGGAGATATGTTTGTCCCATATATCATCTAGCTCCTCTTGGTTTACCGAGGTAGGATCGGGGAGTGGGAGGGTATCCAATTTGATGGAAAGCTGATCTAGAAAGAGGCCACGATTCTCAGCATCATACAGTTTCGTGATACAGATGTTAGTGTTTATGTGGGTTGTTCTTCGGATAAGATTTGTAGGAGAATTTCTTGTCACTTTAATACGTTTAGAGATAGGAGCAAAATAGCTAGTACTAGTCTTAGTAGGTTTATTTGGGGGTTAAAAGAACAAAATAAGAACTTTTCGTTAGAATGGTCTATTATAGGGAGGAATTTCCCATACGATAAGGGTAGGAGGTATTGCAACTTGTGCAATCTTGAGTTGTTTTTTATTCTATTTTTTAAGCATAAACTAATTAATAAACTAACATATAATGGGTTCAGATGTGTTCACGTTCGCAAACATACTTATTTTTGGTTTAGATAATTTCATTGTTTATTTCTCCTATACCAGAACTTTGTTATGGTCGGGTATTAAGGTCTGAGTTTTAGTATTTTTAGTTCTGCTATTGCTCTATTTACTTATTCGTACATCTGTTCATATACATGTGTAAGTGTATATACATATGCATAGGTATACGTGGAAAAATGTGTGTATATATGTGTATGTATGTGTGTATGTGTGTGTATATATGTATATGGGCATGTGTACGTATATGTATGTGTGTATGTATGTATATGTGTATATATGTATATATGTATATATATCTATGTGTGTGTGTGTGTGTGTGTGTGTGTATGTGTGTATAAATGTATGTGTATATGTGTGTATATATATATATATATATATATATATGTATGTATGTATGTATGTATGTGTGTGTGTATGTGTATACATATGTATGTATGTGTATATGTATATATATATATATATATATGTATATGTATGTATAGGTACATATATGTATGTTTATGTATGTATATGTGTATATATATATATATATATATATATATGTGTGTGTGTATGTGTGTATATGTGTGTGTGATGTTTTGTATGTGTGTGTATATATGTATATGTATATGTACATGTATATATATGTATATATGTATGTATGAGTAGATGTGTGTGTATGGTGGTTTGTATGTGTATAGGGTGTTTTTTTGGTTTTTTTTTATATGTATATATAATTTTATAATATATTTTAAAATGAGGTTTTTTTAACATATTTTTATATTTATATATATATATATATATATATATATATATATATATATATATATATATATATATATCTGGATGTGTGTGTGTGTGTATGTATGTGTGTGTGTGTGTATGTGTTTATGACTTGTGAACTTTGCTTCTTTGTGTATGCATACATATATATACATGTGAGAGTGCACGCGTGTGCGTGCATGAACGTGTGTGCGCGTATGAACGTGCGTGCGTGTGTGTACGGGCGCACACGCGGATGCCTGTATGTATGTAATAACATTCCTTTTGCTAAAACTTCGTTTTTTGTAATTGTGATTTTTTTTCGCCATGAACGGTTTGTGTTTTTAAACGGAATGTATTTTTTCTGATGTTATATTTATTCCTGAATGATGTGTAAAGAAATTGTGATTTAAGCCTCTTAATGAATTCTTTATACTGAAATATATATTGAAGAAGATAAATATGTTCATTTGAATTTATACGTTTTTGCGTCGTAACTCCTTTATTATTATTTATATATATATATATATATATATATATATATATATATATATATGGCAAAAAGAAAATGGAGAGGATACAAAAATGACATACATCAGTCGGTAGACATTCTATTATGTCTATTTTTTTCAAAACAAAAGGGACTATTATAAGAATACATGCACATGCAAAGACTGTGTGCTACACAAATATATACTAGTAATACATAAAAGAGTAAAAAGATTAAAATATTAGTTCATTACGGCCGTTTCTGCCAAGAGGCCATGATATCCTCCATGGTAGCTCCATCTCTTCAGTGTTCTGTAGGGATTGGTAGGTAAAGCTTGGATGTTGAGTGTGCCTCTAGGCTTCAGCAGGGTGTCTAAATGTTTATATATATAGGATCAAGAGCAAACCAGTTAAGAGACACGATACAGCCAACACATATACACATTTCGTAACCATAGCAAGGTAACAACGAATCAGGTATAAACTTTGTACTCATCAATCCTACCATATTCTCACATTGACGAACAACATTTTGCATCTAGCTTCTGAACTAGTTTCTTCATGCAAGTATAAAATCATTAACACTAAAATATTTCAGACTAGTAGGCGCATGCGTGGCTGTGTAGTAAGAAGCTTGTTTCCCAACCACATGATTCCGGGTTGAGTCCCTCTGCGTAGAAACTTGGGCAAGAGTATTTTAATATAGTCTCGGACGACCAAAGCCTTGTGGGTGGATTTGGTCGACGGAAACTGAAAGAAGCCCGCCGTATGTGTATATATATATATATGAGTGTGTGTGTGTTTGTGTGCGTATGTCCAACACTGATTTTCAACTGGTTTTAGTGTGTTTGTACCCCATAATTTAGCGCTTTGGCAAAGGAGACCGATAGATAAGTATCAGACTTTAAAAAGAATTTTGGGGATTTATTCATTCGGCTAAAAAACCTTTAAGGCAGTGCCCCAGCATGGCCACAGTCTAATGACTGAAACAACTAAAATATAAAAGAAAACCTTTTTTCTAACGGCTAAATAATATCTCATCACCTTCTCTCTGTCCACTTCCACCACAAACTATCCACAAAATTTACATAAAAATCATTTTACAGTTTTACATTAGACAAGCACCTCAAAATTATCTAAAACTTCCCTAATCTCCAACCAAAATTCCCAGAAATGTTTTTTAACATAAGTGCATAAACCTACACGTACATAAATATATATTTATATGCAAGCATGTTAGAAGACCTTTTCCTCTTATTCTCTGGTTTTTTAATTGAAAATTTTATACGCACATATTTATTAATTATTTTTAATTTTAAATATTTCAACTATTTCTAATCTTATTTTTATACATGTTTTTATAACCCCCACTTCCATATATATTCATAGGTCTAAAATAATATACAAAATATCCTCATTTGAAACAGAATTGAAAAACATATTTAATAGAAGCCCACCAACACTCTCGCCATGGAACAGAGAGATTGAAATTTCTACATCTCAACCACATTGGTTATAGAACCCAGAGCGCCAGAGAGAAATATACTAACAAACTTTACACTGTCTTATGAACACCAAAGCAAAAGATAAATAAATTTCTATACAAACAGCACCATGACATGTTCAGCTTATTATCTCCACTTTTCAAATACAAACTGGAAATACCCTACATAACATCAACTGCAAGTGAATAAACTTACCATTTACTTTCATTCTCTTGTGAATACTTAAAATTCCATTGCCAAAAATATTGATCCACCAAATTACTACATATTTTAATGCTGGACTAATCTTTAAACTTTATATTGACTAAGTAAAAATCCAATAGAACCGAAAATAACTAAAATTAATGACACACCCACTTCTTCTCCATACCTACTTCCTTTTGGTGGACAACTAAAAACATTCTCACAACCTGAAGCTGTCAAACTTAAATATACATATCGTTTTACATGGTTCTACAAGCTTGCAGTAATTCTGAACTAAAAATTACCCGAAATTAATTTAATCAATAAAAATTCTTTACAACAACACTTTGTCACAACTTACCCTACAACCTAAATACCAGTCAACCGATCCCCCAAGACCCTGGACAGAAATTAACTTAATGCATCTCAGTCGATGATGACTTAGCTGGCCAAAACTTCGAAGTCACCGTTAATATTATTCTTGTTAAAGAATAATAAACATTCATTCATACTTACATACGTACATACATACATACATACATACATACATACATACATACATACATACATACATACGTACGTACGCACGTACGTGTGTGTGTAGATGTTTGCTATTTTCATAGCGCTATTTATAATTGATTAACAAGAGTTCAGAATTCCATAGCTGTTTCCTAAGTGGCTCTCTTTTCGATTCTGCCTGCTGTTTTTCTAAAAGCAAATGTAATTGCAAATAAATATATATGATATATAGTTTTTCTGCTCGAAATCAAATGTCAGAATTATTCATATAAGAAAAGGCTGTCTACATCCAATTTCTTACTGGACTGTTATTTTAATGAATGACGTCAACTGTGCATACATTTTTGCTTCAATATCTTTGCGACAGTCCTCTCAAGTATTTCTCATAGAAATCTCCAATATTGCACTGCACAGCAAACAATATATATATATATATATATATAATTTGTTTATCTCTTGCTTTGGTGTTCACAAGACAGTGTAAAGACGTCGCCCGGGTATCCATATAGTGTCTCATTCGCTCTTCCTCTCTCACCCTTTCACTCACTCTCCCTCTCTATCTATTTATCTATCTATCTCTCACTCTTCTAAATTCTATTTATGGTCAGCATAAAACAAAATGTTTGAACAAATGTTGTTATAGAAAGTCTGAGTTAAATCGTCGCATACTCATTTCACCCAAGGCCCCTGACCCTAACCAAATAAAGGAAGTTAGCTAACGTTTTATGACAATTGTCATTTCAATACACCAAATTTTTAAACCCAGTACAAGAGTTTTGGGTCTCAAGTTAATCTCTTCAGTCTTCACAGTAACTTTATTTATGTATTTTAGCAAAGTAAAGTCGTAGATTCAGTAATATAGAATTTAATGATTCATTCAGCCATTGTCTCCACCCATCATTTCTGGGAGGGTCTTTGGATTTGTGTTCTCAAGTACTTCCTTCATGGGGTTCTATCAGAAGCATCCTCGTTACACTTTCCGGCGGCTGGATTCCAGTCGTGTTCAGCTGAAACTACAGATATTATCCAATCATCGCGCTTTTGGTCTACCCCTAGGTCGCCTGCCAGTTCTCTCTGTTTGAAGAATCCATCTTGATATTCCTTCTTGTGATATTTTAGTTATACTCTGTTATAGCGTCTATAGTGAACTCTCATCGCGATAAATCGCAGCACGATCATAATTTTTCGATCATATTTGTTACTACCCTAAGAGCAATGAAGTGACTATCTTGAATTAAATTGCAAAATTTCGCTCAATTTGTCGATTTTGGTTTGAACAAAGTATGATTATTATGTTTGAAACTCATTTCACATTTAAGGTGAGTAAGCCATCGCCGTAATTAGATAAGCATCTAGTATCAGACTCAAGATATATATATATATATATATATATATATATATATATATATATATATATATATATATATATATATATATATATATATAATTAGAGGTTAAAATAGCCTCATTAAAGAATAAAAATATCCAATGAATTACTGGTTCATTGCTTAATATATTTTTGTGAATGGTGATATTCATAAAATAATAAGTCTAAGTATAAATCTCGGTTTATAAATACTCAGAAATAAATTCGGAAAATGGAGACGTAGCATTAATATAATTTATTAACTGCAAAAATCCAACATATTCCCTTACAGCTGTTTCATTTTTATCCACAAATTAAAATTACAATAATTAAATCATTGTGTTAGGCAAAATCTTATCAGAGGAGTAGAAAAGAGATACCATTAGGTTATTAGGTGTTACGTTTCCAAATCATCTCACCAAAGTCTGGGAAATCTAGATTCAAATAAGCGTGACTCGAAGAATGAATATATAAGTCCCCTAAAATGATAACTAAGAAAAAATTCTATGCATATTTTAAACGAGTTTTTGTTCATTCTTATCTTCCTTTAAATATCACCTACTGAAGAATACAAATTTAACCATTACGATGTTCTATTTATGAATATCTTGGTCCATTTGTAAGAAACAATTGTACGGGAATGTGAAAATAAAAACTAAAATCCATTTTAACATCCAATCTCCTTCATTTCATAAATATAAATAAATTTGTTGAAATTTGTTTAATAAGCTAAGTTATATGCTGATTATTTCTATACAAGATTTCATTCCTATACGAACTTCAAAAAAGTTTCGAAAGTATGAAGAAAAGACATTAGAAATCTAAGGAAAAAATTCCAATTAAAGAACGAACATACATTCATCCGATAATATATATATATATATATATATATATATATATATATATATATATATATATATATATATATATATATATATATATAAATAAAAGATGAACCAATAAATAAATGGCTAACTGTGCCTAAGTTTAGTCTTTTTTATTTTAGATATTTTGTGTCTTTATATGCTGCTTTTTACTACTATTTTGGAACAATAATGTTCCTAAACTTCTATTCAATGTTTCCGCGATTTATATTGATCCGGAATGGTTGTAGAAAAGAATACAAAATATTCTAAAATCAAAGAAGACAAAGTCGAGTATTACAGGAAAACATACCCATGTATGTTTGTGTCTATGAATATATGTATGTACGTACGTATGTATGTATACATGTATGTATACATGTATATGTATACTTATGTGTGTGTGTGGTTTCTGAATTATTGCGCTCTCCTTTCTTTGTTACAATCGACGCTGGGTTGTACGATGATTAACATGGCAGTCATAATAAATGGAAAGATAGCGAAAGATTACAAAGACGTTCCCACTTCTCTAAGAAAAGTCTACTGCTATTGAATTTTCAGTTTATGAACTCATTGAATTTGTCCTTATTTGGGTGACATACTAATATCATGTGA